>NW_015631145.1:280779-285315 GCF_001515625.1 Sinocyclocheilus rhinocerous | reverse complement strand
GACAGACAGATAAAACAATAGATAGAACGACAGACAGACAGAACGACAGACAGACAGATAAAACGATAGATAGAACGACAGACAGAGAGACGGATAGATAGATAGATAGATAGATAGATAGATAGAACCACAGAACGATAGACAGACAGAATCTTTATTTCAGAATTTCATACAACCCTCATGTTAATTTGTCTGATCAGATTCAGCCTATTTATACATTTGTTTATTAAGACCAATTAGTTGACTAATAAATTGGCTAATCTCCCAACTAGTGAGTTTTAAAAATATAGTAGTGCACAAATTGTATCATTAGACACGACTGACCGCATCTCAGCTGAGAGACGGATAGATAGATAGATAGATAGATAGATAGATAGAACCACAGAACGATAGACAGACAGAATCTTTATTTCAGAATTTCATACAACCCTCATGTTAATTTGTCTGATCAGATTCAGCCTATTTATACATTTGTTTATTAAGACCAATTAGTTGACTATTAAGTTGACTAATCTCCCAACTAGTGAGTTTTAAAAATATAGTAGTGCCCAAATTGCATCATTAGACACGACTGACCGCATCTCAGCTCAGATACAATGCATCCGCTGCATCCACACTTTCATGTCAAATGGTTTCAAAATAGTCTCTTTTTAAGCTATAATTGCAATACAGATGTTTCAGGATCTCATGTTCCAGTGGCCTCATGCACGTCGGCCTTTAATTCTTTAAATCAGCTCTAAATGATAAATGTGCCATGGGGGAACAAGAATCAGCCATACAGCAAAAAACGCAGAGTGTTAGCATCAGCTAAACGAACATGCGTTCAGTGGAAAATTACAAACCCAGCACACATGTACCAGTGCGTCGAGAAAGCAGGTTTGCTTACGTGTGTGCGAGCGAAAAGTAGAAACGCGAGCCATGTGGCATGTAAGTAAACTGCGTTCTGCTCCGGTGCTCATTAAAGAGAGAACGGATAACGCATAGTTTGTCAAAAACAGCGAACGCAGGTTGGCTGGTGTGTTTGTGCATTCAGGGCAGGGGAAAGAGTCGCTTCCTGCAATGAAACACAAATCTCAGCATGAGCGCAGTGCGCGCATGTGCTTTTGTTGCCCGTCTGTCCCCTTGTGTGTTTGTTTATTTGTGTGCCCGTGTTTTGCTATGAAGTATCAAAGGCGCAGGGAGATACACACCCCACCCAGTCCACGGTGCTCTCACGCTGCCAGATAAGGGAATCTGGGTCAGGCTTAAGTTACGGAAAGAGCCGGAAGATCTTGCCTCTGCCGAAACAGATGATGAGCGTGGCACAAGGGATATCACGGTCGCTGCTGAAATATAGATGTATGAGGATGGCAGTCTACGCCCTCGCCTAAGCTGAACATCAACATATGAAGAAAAAAAAACAATATTGTAATATATTTTTATAATATTTCCATATATTTCTACAAATCATGTATCTAATATATCTACAAATCCTAAAATTATACATTTAATTTAGAAGCAAAACTGTGTATGATATAGGCTAACTATCAAAAGATATTTATTTATGAATGTATTTTGTCTGTTTTTCTAAAAAGTATAAATACGTAAAAACAAGTTGGAAAACATTACTAAATACACTTGTACTGTATTTATGGAAACAAGTTTTAATATATTATTCAGTATTGCTTCTCAGTGTATTTAGATATTTTTACTGGAAAACATAAAAAGACTAAATAAAAAAATAAAATGATAAATTTACTTCAGAAGCAACGCTGCATAAGATATTAAGACTTGTTTTTAGAAAATATGTCTTTATTATGAAAGTACTTTTTTCTATGTTTCACTTTGAAAAAAATCAAAAGCATGTAAAATATATATATATATATATATATATATATATACACACTAGTATTTATGAAAACAAGTCTTCATTGATTCTAAATGCAATAAGATATTTTTTTCTGGAAAACAAAGACTAAAAAAAATAAATGAAAATGATACATTTACTTCAGATAAGTTAGGTAGTTAATAAGATATTAGACTTGTTTCAGAAAATGTATCTTTAATGTGAGTGAATGCTGTCTATTTTTTACTTATTTTAAGTATAAAAAAGTTAAAAACAAGTAGAAAATAGCTAAATATACTCATTTATGTAAACAACTTTTAATACTGATTCTCAATACATTAAGATATTTTAAAGGAAAACATATAAAGACTACATTAAAAACTAAAATGATAAATTTAAGAAACACTGCATATGATATTATGACTTGTTTTCAGAAATTGCATAATATAAGTGTACATAATTATGTCTTTTTCATTTATTTTAAGTATAAAAGCTTAAAATTAGAAGGAAAAATACTGAATACACTTGTATTTATGTTAACAAGTCTTAATATATTATGCGGTATTGCTTCTTAATGCATTTAAATATTTTTACTGGAAAACAAAGACTAATTAAAAACTCATATAAATCATTCAGGGCCCGAGTCATTACCAAGCGGCGTGAGGTAGAGGAGTGCAAAATGTATATTTAATATGAGAGCAGACATGAAAACAAGCAATGGGGAGGAGAGGAGAGGAAAAAGGACAAGGCTTGTTCACACACTGCAACGGGGTGCAATTTATTCTCCGCTCAGGTTAGGTTCGTTTGGTGGTGTAATTTGACATCAGGCAAGCGTATATTCTGCTAACTTGTTTGTTCATGGAGCTCTTTAAGCGAGTGCTCTTTGGCAAATTAAATTCACTGTGGAGCACCGTCACACTGGGACACGCACATACATACACGCAGGGAAACAAAGCGCAATGTGGGACGTGGTTCAAATATGTAGAGTTTATGCAAATAGCAGGACAGAATTAGCCGTTTTGTCAGTGTCCTTTGTTCATCTTTGAGAGAATGCAACTACTATATAGTTCCCCCATTAGTCTGATATACTTTCGACAATTAAGAGCAAACAAAATTGAGTCCAACCTCAGGAATAATGCTGCGCATCAGTGCAACGATCCCGTTTTACACTTGATTCTCATTAAAATTCCCCATCAATCTGGCACACAAACTTCCATCTCAAAAACGCTGACTACACCAACGCCTATTTAAATCGGCCAAGTAAGCCGAAAGCTCTCCAAAAGCTAGATCTAAGCGGAGACGGAAGGGATAAACGAGTGAAAAAATACTCCATTCATTCAGAGTATTTCCTACTGAGCCCGTCACCTCTCTCCTCCCCACTGTGGTTGGATTTACATTTCTATGAGGCTGAACGCATACTAAAGCTGTAGATGAGCACAGAACATCTAGGCCATTCGCTGTTACTAGGGCTTGTTCTTTAGGATGTGAAATATTGATGGGAACCCAGAGCCCTGCCAGGTGAGCACCATCCAGATGTGCAACAACTGCCCCAGCTGGACGCCATTAGGGGGAAGAAAACATTGCACAAGAATGCGGCAATCTCTATGGCCATGCTATTTTTGTAACACCTCTTTTATGTGAAAGAAACCTTGGAGTGGAGGTGTAGAGGAAGGCGAGAAACATGATCAAAGGTGGGTGTACATGGTGGAATAAGTAAAACTGTCTGTAGAAGAAGAAAGGTTATGCTAATGCAACCTATTGCACCCCTTTTTCGATAATAGGACCAGCCCAGAAGTTAGCATCACCTGCAAACCCAATAAGATTTTTCTATTTACTTTGGGATTATTTCAGAAAACAAGCTCTTTGACCAACAAAAGTTTATGATTTTTACATGTTTTGTTCATGATAATCTTTACAGCTGAACAACCTTTATGAATTTCAAAGTCTAAATACAATTGGCAAAAGCAAAAAGCTAAACACAGGCTATAAGCAAAGTACACTATGGTTGCATGACTTCAATGTAACCATCAGTAAGTGGCTGATGGTCTTTATTAAAAAAAAAACATTTTTCTTTAAAAGTTTGAGTTAGAGTAGTTTGCATGAGTGTGATTAGAAATGCAATGAGGCTGTAAAAGTGGATTTATGAGTAGATGAGTTTATCTGTTCAGTGTGATGTTTCATGTTCCCGGAAATCTCTGTAGTCACATTACACCTCTTTTTAGCAACCTCCTTTTTCAAGACAAATACAGTGGGGGTATAAGAAAAGAATCACCTCTCTTTAAAATAATCACATTTTATATATAGTCACATCTGTATTTACTCAGTGCAACTTATAAAATCCAAGTGAAAGATATAACACCAACATGTCAGGAAAAAACAACAACAAAAAACAGAATCACTGAGTTGGAAAAAGGATCACCCCCTTGTGTCAGTATTTTGTTGAACCACCTTTTGCTTTAATTACAGCCTTTAGTCTCTACTAACTTTGCACATCTAGACTTTGCAATATTTGCCCTCTCTTCTTTGCAGAATTGCTCAAGTTCAGTTAAATTTTATGATGACCGTTTTTGGACTGCAGTCTTCAAGTCATTGCACAGATTTTCAATGGGGTTTAAGTCTGGGCTTAACATTCACCTTTTTCATTCACCACTGTGTGGTCAGTTTTGCTGTGTGCTTTGGGTCATTGTCATGTTGGAAGGTAAACCTTCTTC
>NW_015631145.1:262614-276641 GCF_001515625.1 Sinocyclocheilus rhinocerous | reverse complement strand
AAACAGAATCACTGAGTTGGAAAAAGGATCACCCCCTTGTGTCAGTATTTTGTTGAACCACCTTTTGCTTTAATTACAGCCTTTAGTCTCTACTAACTTTGCACATCTAGACTTTGCAATATTTGCCCTCTCTTCTTTGCAGAATTGCTCAAGTTCAGTTAAATTTTATGATGACCGTTTTTGGACTGCAGTCTTCAAGTCATTGCACAGATTTTCAATGGGGTTTAAGTCTGGGCTTAACATTCACCTTTTTCATTCTGTGGCCTTTCTTGAGGAGTGGCTTTTTTCTTGCAACCCTCCCATACAAGCAACATTTGTGGAGACTTTGTGATATTGTCACATGCACACAATGACCACTCTTTATCATAAATTTCTGCAGCTGCTTCAGAGTTGCTGTAGGCCTCTTGGTCGCCTCTCTGACCAGTTTCCTCCGGCTCTTTCATCCAGTTTGGATAGATGTCCAGATCCAGGGAGGGTCTGTGTTGTACCAAATACCTTCCACGTCTTAATAATACACTTCACTCTGCTTCTAGGCATTGATAAAGCCTTTGAAAAAAAAATGTATCCATCTCCTGACTTGTGCCTGTCCACAAATGTATCTCGGAGATCTTTTGACAGTGCCTTGCCACCCATAGCTGATTGTTTGCTTCAGTTGCACTACCAAGGACTGAAATACTCAAGGAAAGCTCTTTTCATGCGGAGCTAATCAAAATTACCACAGCTGATCTCAGTTGAAAGTCAAATGGTTTTGTGTGCCATTGAGAAGGTGATTAGCTATGCCTGATTGAGTTTACAAGTCCTTTTTCCAACTCAGTCATTCTGTTTTTTTGTTTTTTTTCTGACATGTTGGTGTTACATCTTTCACTTGGATGTTGTAAGTTGCACTGAGTAAATACAGCTAGATAAAACAAAACATGTGTCTGTCTTCATTTCAGGCTGCAAAGCAACAAAATGTGATTATTTTAAAGGGGGGCAATTGTTTTCTATACCCACTATAAAAGCTTTTAAAAAAGGGGGCATTACTGATGTTTTTGATGTTGTAGAATAAAACATGAACAAATATTGAGCTTGTGGTAACCACAGACCTTATTTCGGGCATTTAACCAAAACCCCATTGACTTTTCACTGGAACCGGAAGTGCTAAAATGCTATCTCATTTCTGAGAATTGGTCTACAAAACCACGTCATCCCTGCAGCACTCTAAATGAAATCAGACTTGTGTAATTAGAATTGTATCCATTCACGCATTCCATGGGAATTGAACCCATGACCTTGACATTGCAAGCGCCATGATCTGCTTTTCAAGTTACAAGAACACTGCAAGAAATTTCCTCTTACATCAACAACGCATATTTAAAAGGTAGTAAAAGCAGCAAATAAACTCTGGATCCTTTCATACAACATAATCATTCACTTGGCTCTTCCAATTAGGCATCACTTTCCAGTTGCTTCACAGGAATCCTTCCTGATATCTCCAGCACCAGGCTGGGTGTCAGATCCAGAAATCATAGATTATGCAAACGACACAGTGCTTGTCCCCACGGGCACCGACAGTCCAATTCAACTGAGAGCAATATCATTAACTCTGGGCAATAAGAAGAAATTAAGAGGTTTAAAATAGCGCTTAATTCATTGATTCATTGCTCATAAAAGCATCTTTCAGAAAATGAAAGGCAGTCACCAACAGCAGGGGGGTGTACAGTCTGTGAAGCCATCGTAATAATTAGAAATCCGCCTTGTTACAGCAGCCCTGAGTATTAAGCTCCAGCCCAAAACACCACCCAGATATTCATCCAGTCATTACTGTAGACGTTTAGGGGGGGAACTACATCTGACCCCATAATTCAAACCGTACTGCACCGCCACAGCCTGTTGGAAGATGCTTCCCAATTCCGTGTTAATTTGTCATGCCTTCTTCCAGTTTAATTAAAAGTAACACATCGAAGCGATGTGAGACGTGGGTATTAACATGATGACCGATAATGTGCAGTGCCAAATAAGGCTTTCATGGAGAGAAAAAAAAGAAAAAAGAATCAGTAGTCTCGGTAGGCTACACGTACCGCCATGGCTTAGCCTTAATCCCCCCTGCCAGTCATAAGAATGCATTTTCCTAATTGCATTTCAAGTTATGCAAAATTAACACCTACGTAAGTCAAAAGAGCGAATGCCACGGCCACAGACCCGCTCGAGGACTCATTAATTCCAGTGTGGTATGAGAGGTACTCGTAGATGATGGAATGAGAGTTCTGGGGCAGAATGTGGGAGATCTCCAGGGAGGAAGATCTCCAGGTTTCACAGTCTCTTCGCTTAAGGGACCTCTGGGACGGGGGACTGGAAACACTGTTATCCCATCCAATTGGAGTCAGCAGTGATGTCATTAGACCCGTGCGTGTAGACGTTTGTCTTGTTTATGGAGTGCGGTTGGAGATACAAACTCATGCATTGTTAAACATTTGATTCAGCACACCCTTCACAGGGGGTTCAAACAGACATTCATCGGCCAAATAACAGCATGCTGACTTTCTCTGGAAGGCCAGATTGAGATGTGAGTTTGGACAGCAGGGCTAATCAGCTTACCGAGCTAGCAAGTACAGAAGGACCTTTTCAGCAAATTTAGCAGGCCAGTTGAAATTATGATGCTTTTGTTCTCTCTTACAAGTTTCAAGAGGAAAAGCTGACATTTCAAACTGAGTTTGGAAGCAACGAATAAGGCTGTGGCAATTATACAAGTAACACTGTAGTTTTGTTCCAAACTGATTTGCCTAATGCATGTGCTTCATGGATTTTCTTTTACGGAATGTTATTTGATACCAAGACACTTTTGGTAATAGCCTTCTGACTAAAATGGAAACAAACCTTATTTCTCTCACAAACTTATTCTAATTAAACTTGAGTCAGTTTTCACTCCATTAACACCTGCTGTTGGAAAATTAAAGCACATTTCTGTTCATTTGAGGTCTGACTTTTGCCTCAATGTAATAACTGAAATAACTGGAGTCTAAATTCCCTTCAAAGGTTAATAACACACTTTTTTTGCCCTCTTCCAAGTTCCAAATTTGGTTAAAAAGTTCAGAAAATATGAAAGCGAGTGAACTCTATTCTTGGATGCATGACAACCATGAGCATAAATTAATTATTATATGCATTTCATGTAAAAATAGAAGGCAGGCAATCACAGTTTGATGGGCACATATAGTTTAGGGCCATTCACATCTACCTCTATTCTTGCTGGTCCTCTGAGCGATCACACCCTTCTCTCTCTCTCTCTCCGTCTACTTATCATGATTTACAGCTCAGCATCCCATCATCATTCCCATGGCAACAACTTCAGCTGCTTATCCTAATCACTTGAAGTTAACCTTGATATGAAAATGTTCCCAAGGGACTACTCACGCCATTGTGTCAGCTTCTGAAGGCAAGCTCTTCCAATAATAACCATAAAAGACATCACTGCCAGAATGTGAGAGGGAAAGAGGCTAGTGGATAAATGGGGGAGAGAGAGAAACACTCAGAAGTCACAGCACTTAAGAGAAGGACTTTACATTACAGAAAAGGCTGTAAGATCATATGTATGTATATAAGGACCGCTGTCCATGGTGCTGAAACCTTGCAACACACACATAATGGCATTAAAGCTGCTGTAAGTGATTTTTCTGCAGTATCGCACAAAAAAATATCTCTAATACCTGTTAGATAATCACTAAAATATGATTTTTGAGAATCACACGTCTTTTTTGAAAGCCCAAAAGGTCTGAAAATTGCTAAAATCTTTAGCGAATCTCAAATTTATTATGCATTTTTCATACTGTGCATCATATTGTGATGCATAAATTCACAAGTGTCATGTAAATCAAAGTGTCAAAGTTAATCAACTTATTAAACTGATTAAATAATATTTAAAATAAATTATTTAATTATTATAATACATTATTTGTAAGATTATACTGTATATACCTACACTTAAATAAATATAAACATACATACATAATGCATACATTTATGTTATATTTACACTGGCCATAACATAAAAATAATTAATTGGCTTATCAGTATCGGCTATAATTGTAATATTGCTGCATGCCTATTATTTCCACATTATAGACCACATCAAGAGGAGGAGCTTGGAAACTGTTCCAGCAAAACTCTAATTTACACCAGAAAAACAAAAACTATTCCTTGAATATCCACAGGAAGACATTCACCCAAAGGTGACTAGATAACAGGAGCAGAATTAATTAACACTGTGATTGCACAACCTGAGAGTTTGTGTTTGGCAGAGCCAGACATGTGCTGCTTCATCTCGCCTATTAGTTAAAGGGCCTGAATCTGTGAAGTTAATAACTTTGACGAGTCAATTAATCTACTGTGAAGGTGTGCAGCGTCTCTTATGTAAAAGCTTTCAATTCTGGCTCTGAATCAGTGACCTTCTGTAAAATCCGCCCATGTTTTCACAACCACTGAACACAATCAGTCTCAGAGTTGTCACAGCGTCAAAAAAATGTCTTCCTTTACTCCTGCTCTCATTTTAAGTGTCCCTCAAACTCCTGGGCAGCAAATGATTGCAAATGCAAAACAAGACATCTCCTTAGCACTTAATGCATCAGCGTTAGGCGCCATGATCCATGAAAGATGTCACAGACACAATGTTCCTTTAAAGACCCTCATTAGCCATTTCCCTCTGAGTCTTTAACACTATCAATTATTATTAGCTGAGTAAACAGCATGCTAATAATGATCAAGTGCATTACTCGCATGCAATGAAAAGAACGGAACTTCAAACATGTCAGAGAGAAACGTTTAAAATATATAAATTCACACTCAGAGAGTCAAACTGCCAGTAAAATTGCTTAAGAGGCATTTCAGCTTTCCCCATTATGTCACCTTGTCTTTTTCCTTTTTATAGACCATGTAATGTTACAAAATTTCAACTTAATACATTCATCAGATAGCTGCTATTGCCTCCAGCACCACAGCTGATGAAAATGTGATGACTGGAGGGTTTGAAATGGGCTGAAGTGGAACATTGGGGAAAGAAAAAAAAAAACTTCAGTCAAATAGGAAAAAATATTAACATTGGACTTAATGCTTGAGTGCATTGGAATATTGCTTTGTAGTTTATGGGGGTGTTTTGTCAGGGGTCACCGAACATGTTTAAAAATCACCACTGGGAGAAGATTAGCCTGGATGAAAAAGATTGAGGTAACCTGGCTCCATTTCTATGTGGCCCTGGGGCGGCAGCCCAGCTAATTATGAGTGACCCAGAGAGCAGAGAGTTCTGCTCACCTTTGCACCCCCCTTTCCTCCATTAAAACCAATAATGCAAAGCCTGAATAGATTTAGATACACACGCTCTACAGAGAGGAAAGCCAGTGACTATGTACATATTACCTTACAATGTAAAGAGAACAATAATGACCCTCAGTGTTTTTTAAGGCAGAAAGTGACTTCAAACGGCAAGATATTCACTTGTAGAAAGTACATGGATACATTGCTACAACCACTGCAACTTATTTGAGGTGCTTTTATCTTCTAAGTTTTATGAATGTCAGGATGCATGTAACTTTTTGTTAACATACCTGCATAGCAAAACACTGGCAACCACCCACAACACCATAGAATTGCATTAGGGATATTTGCATGAGCAAACACCACTAATTTCTTTCAGAAAATGTAAAAAGTAAGTTACCACTCAGATTATTCTGTTAGATGTGACATTTTGTTAGGTTTGCCTAGTTAATCATAATCAGCATCTGCTTCTACTGTACTGGAATGACGGCATCCCAATTATATCCAACAGCAAAGGTGTTATCTGACATTTTCTAATACTGTAGAATAATTTAGAAAAGCATAAGTCACAAGGTGAATGTTTCTGGCTCATTGACTCTCTAAATAAATAGAACACTAGCAAACTGTCCTTAGATTTTATAGTGTTTCTAAATATGTTCCTTCTTTTGAGAATCAATGGATATTGATGGAAAAAATACATTTTGTTAACTGAAATGAAGCTGAAATAAAATCCAATATAATAAACTAACTTATAAACTAAAGTTTAAGAGGTACTACAATTATTAAATCTGAAATGAATATAAATTAAAACAATAGGTATAGAAAAAAAATAATAAAAATGACAAAAGCACATAACAACATTACTAAAAACTTTAAACTAGGGCTGCACGATAAATCGCATGCGATATTTTAAAATAGCAATAAATACTATTATAGTATATAAATTAAACTAAAATAACACTGAAGAGAACCAGCAAATAAACAGTGTAGGCTCTTTTTTAGCAGAACCATAAAACAATTATAAAGCACAAAATAGTAAATGTCAGACTCTGTTTCTGTCTTATGTTGTGTTTTGTTCCCCACGTGCTCCATATAATGTTTATGCCCTTATTTGGTCTTCCTGTTCCTGTTCCCGGATTAGGTTCATTTGTCCTGGGTGTTTCCTATGTTTAGTATGTCATTATTTCCAGGGGTTCCCCATTTAGTTCAGAGTACTTAAGCCAGGGGTGCCCAAACTCGGTCCTGGAGGGCCGTTGTCCTGCAGAGTTTAGCTCCAACTTGCCTCAACACACCTGCTGGGAAGTTTCTAGTATGCCTAGTAAGAGCTTGATTAAAATGCTGTTCCCTTTCAAGGGAACTTCGAACTGCGTCCTCTAGGGGTCGCTATGGGGGACGCCTCGTCGTGACCCGTGTCTGAAGCATACATTGAAAAAACACCAACAACACATTGGACGGTGACAGCCCATGATGTCACTACCGGTGCGACTATAGTATAAATAGGCGCCGGGAGAACATGTAATTCTCTTCTTCGTCTTCACTGACCGTTTTGTTTGAAGCGTGCATTTCCGTGGTAAGAGCGATCTATATTCCTATCGTTATGGCGAGCACTAGCAAAGCGTTTAGAGGGTGTGTGCATCCGCGTCGTCGTTATTTGGACACCTGATGACACACACGATCTCTGCGTTCTTTGTTTGGGCAAAGAGCATGCACGCGATGTTCTTGAGGGGGCAATCCGCGTTCATTGAGAGCGTATTTTAATGAAAAGCTCCGCTCTCGTTTGTCTCTCTTTTCGAGGAAAGGTGCGCACCCATCGGTTTCCCGCGGCTCAGGACCCACCGCTGCTGAGGCACGGAGGAGGATGGGCTCGTGGGGATCGCAGGTGGATCCGGCTGATGAGTTTAGAAAGGGGTTTTCCCTCTTGCGCTCGACGGCTGTGGACGAGAGTAAGCTGCTGGAGGATGATGTTATTTCTTTAACATCGTTTGATCCTGGGGCCGGTGCTCTGCTGGGTTCGGCCCAGTAAGAGCAGATGTCGTCTGAGGACGGCGAAGAAGCTGAGGCTGAGCCTTCCCAATCCTCCTGCTCTGCGTATGGTGAGTTTTGAGCGTTATCTTTCTTACGCATTCATCGATTCCAGCATACGAGTTATGCCAACATCGAGGCAATACGCGGAAACGACTATGAGAGGATGCCCCCGTAAAAAAGACGACTGGCTAGCTATCTTTCTATGGGTGAGACGTCCTCTCTTAAAACTCCCTCCTTGCCATCTCGCTTAGATGGCAGGGCATACGCAGCAGCAGGTCAGGCTGTTGCTTCGTTGCGCACGATGCGGTGCTCCAGGCATATTAGGCTGACCTGCTGGAAGACCTGGATAAAGGCCTGATGAGGTAGCTGAGTTTCGCCGCACCACAGATCTCACTCTCTGTGCTACTAAGCATGGCAGCTATAGTAGGTATTGAGAGACATCTGTGGGTGAACCTGGCAGATATCGGGATGGAAGAGAGGGGCTTTCTTCTCGATGCGCCGGTTTCGCCTTCCGAATATTTTTGGTTACCTCCGTTGAGACGGTGGTCGAGAAGTTCAGGGAGGCAAAGGCGCGCTCAGCGGCCTTCAGTCCTTCATTTCACGATGGTCCAGGTCTAAGCCCGAACAGCATAGGGGTCCTGGTCCATCTCGGTCTGAGGATCGGAGACGGCCACAGAAGGCTAGTGTCGGGGCTCGCGCTCCTCCCCCGCCTGCGGGTAGGGGTAGAAGGAATCGCGGGTCAAAGGGAGGTAGGCAAGACCTAGGGATGTGATCCAGACAAGGCATCAGCGCTTTCGTCCGGATCAGAGTGATACTTGAGTATCTACTCGTTTCCTTCGGGGGTCTTACATCTGCCCTTAGCTCCTAATTCCCCTATAACCACCAGCTCTCCACCTGACCGAGGTTAGGTAGGAATTTTCCTGCATTTCCGTCTCCTATGCTGGACCTATATGTTTGGTTGGTTCTATGGCTTCATAGTGACCACCTTGCTGATGGTCTGGACTAGAGGCTTCTTTGAGTCGCCTCTTGAACGGGGCTCCGGCGCGGGAACCATGTTGGGTGAGTATGATCCATTCTATTGTAGCGTCTGGAACACTCAAACACACAATATATATTTTGTTAGCTAGATTTAACAAATACTCTGTAACACCCCAGGAAGCCAAACAGGCCCCTGGTTCCATAGCAACACTGACACCAGATACATTTAAACGTCTCAGGTTACTTATGTAACCATTGTTCCCTGAGTAGGGAACGAGACCCTGCGTCCTCTAGGTTTCTTGCCATGCTGCGGATGCAAGCTTCAGACGAAGAAGTGAATGATGTGTAGCTCCCGGCGCTTATTTATACTATAGTCGCACCGGTAGTGACGTCCTGGCTGTCGCCGGCCAACGTGTTTGTTGGTGTTTTTTCAATGTATGCTTCAGACACGGGTCACGACGAGGCGTTCCCCATAGCGACCCCTAGAGGACGCAGTGTCTCGTTCCCTACTCAGGGAACCATGGTTACATAAGTAACCTGAGACGTTTTCATTGTTTCTTTGTCCGTTATTGAATGTCTATGTCAACCTCTCCTGCTACGTGTTTTCCTGGTTCCCTGGATATAATTAAAGTCTTCTTGTTTATGTACTCCTCGTCTCCTCGCTCCCTCACAGTAGCGAACGTGACAGAAACATACAAAATATGTATCCATTGTTTAGGCTAGAGTAAAATATTGCATTGTGAAAACTTAATGTGTGACACCTAGCTCTGGTTTCCTCTCTATTGCTTTGAACAACAACAAATAATTAATTTCTAAAATGTCATTCCTAAAAAGAGTTTTGCCATTCCCAAGTCAGATGCAGAGCAGACACAGGCTAAATACTTCAGCAAATGAGCTCTAGATAAGTGGCCCGTCGGTGCAGAGAGTACATAAAGCCATGGATTAAACACCCACTTAAACGGAGACGCAGAACAAGCAGTTTTAATCCTGTTTTCGTAACACTCACTCTGCTGAGCTGAAAACCTGCCAAGACTTTACAAAACCACATGGTCAAAACGGTAGCGGACACCCTCTCTCGGTTTCCCTACTTCCTGCTGTTCTCGTAGAAACATCGCATAATCATCAAAAACAAAAAGGCAGTGGTACGTTAAATGTTATATTGGCAAAACCGCAGGGTAGGATCAGTTATTACAAACAAGAATGAATAAACACAGCGGGCGCAGCCACGGGCGTTTCAATGCACTTTACCTGATTTGGCACAAGGATCAACTAAATCCATGTCCTATTTATGTAATGAATCACAATTTGAGATTATTCATCAAAGTGACAAACACACAAGCTTCATTTAGTAGTTGCAGGGGGGGAAATAATGTGCAAAAAACAAATAGTTGATACATTAGAAGTTGGAAAAATAAAAATTAAATTGCTCGTGCATGAGGTCTCAGAGTATTGCGACTCCTCTGTAGTCGAGAAAGAAGCAATAAAAAGTAATGAAAGAATGGCAATACGAATGTAATAAGAATCAGAAATATGAGTCAGCCAGCCCTGCGGGTGCTGACCGGTTTTCCTCTGCACTAAAACAGAGGGCAGGGGACAAATCATCAATAATATATACAAACAGTCTATTTCGCCACAGAGACTACAGCACTTCCAGACTGTGAACCGGGTTTCATTAAAGTCCCGCGCTCTGACCTCAACACACTGATTGCAGATAAGTTTGGCTGGACGAGGAAAAGTGAAGAACAACCAAATGTGCCACAATGTTCAGGTAGATTTGACCGATCTAGCGATGAGTTTCCTGGTGGTTATGACCACTGCACTCAAAGCTGATTTCTAGATTTACGCACAATTTTTCTTGTTTTATGACAAGAGCTGTCTTGTCTGGTAATATTCAATGTTTGAGAATTCAGAACACTCTACAATAACTTAAATTGATATGACTAACAAACACGATGGCATTAATTAATGAATGGTATGGATTGTATAAATGTACATTTAATTAGTAAAAAATGATGATGATGATGATGATTTTTATTATTATTATTATTATTAAGAAAATAAATCTAAAAATACATTTAAAATATAAAAATCTAAATATTCCATGTAAAAGTATAGATATACATATAAAAAATTATATTCATTAATACAGTATTACTGTGTGTGTATGTATATAAAATAGTATTAACATATGAAATCTAAAAAAATAAAAATCTAAATATTAAATATGTTACATTACATTTACAAATCATAAATAATTGCATTAATATTTTACAATATTCACATTATATTACTGTAACTGTAATACAGCATGAATATACGAAAATAAATAAATTAAACTACATTAAGTACATAAATTCATTAATAAGTAGAGTATTACTATACATAATTATTGCTGTATTACTGTAATCATACAGTATAAATATTATACTAAAAATACTTTTAAAATAAAAATCTAAATATTAAATACATAATTAAATTTTGTACATTTAAAATAAATTCCTAATTACAGTATTACTACATATAGTATTCAAACTGTATTAGAGTAAACATAATATATGAACATGGGAAAAGAAATCTAAAAATAAATTATAAAATATAAATCCCATAATATTAAACATAAATTAACATATGCACATTATAAACAATTGCAGTATTACTATGTATAATATTTATAATGTGCTACTGTACTTATCTAAAGTAGTCATATTCATAAATAAATATAACTTTATATGGAAGTTTTAATATATTTCAACAAATATTTTATAGAAACTTGCCTGTTTCCAATAAGTCCATTTGACTGAATTCAAATAAGTATTATAGCTTCTAAAACTGAAGTAGGCCTGTAGTTTAACACCGAGAGCAGAAACAGATCAGACAGAGAGACGATCACATGCCTGAGAGGGTCAACAGAGCGGTTAACACATCAGTGTTCATCATGAGTCAATGTGTGTAACACACACGCACACACACACACACACACACACACACACACACACAGAGCAAAGCATGCCCTAAAGAGTTAGTGCAGACAGGCTGCATTGTGTTAGTGGACTTTTCTTGGCTACTTGTATTGAAACACTTTCAATGTCTACGTGTGCATTTGTGTTTTGGCACTGTCCTAGACCGCGTGTTCTGGTGGACAGGTGGTAAAATTTGTGGTATTTAAACATTCCAAGCATGTATGAGAATGTGTGGTGTACTGCAGACAGACGGCACATTTACTCTTATGTACCCATGTGTGCATGTGCGTGTGGGAATGAACAATGTAATCAGTGCTGTAAAAGAAAGGAATGAGAAGAGACAGAAGAGGAAAATAAGCACTTTCAAATGTGACCCTGGACCACAAAACCAGTCTTAAGTTGCACGGGATATTTGTAGCAATAGCCAGAAATACATTGTATGGGGCAAAATTATAGATTTTTTTTTTATGCCAAAAATCATTAGCATATTAAGTAAAGATCATGTTCCATGAAGATATTTTGTAAATTCATTTTTGACTGGTATGCATTGCCGCTTTCAGGTTATATATAAATCTCAATTTCGAAAAATTGACACTTAAGACTGGTTTTGTGGTCCAGGGTCACACATGTAAAATAACACTAGTATATATTGTGTGTTCACTAACACTGGTGGTCCATACTCGCAATACTGAATATATGCTGCACATTAACGGAGAAAAAAGGACTTCAATGATGTGATTTCACACTACATTTCTATAAATGATGACTGCAATGTCTCAGCCATGACACACTGATCGGTCTCTCTCTGTGTGTGTGTGTGTGTGTTTGTTTTAATGTTTTTTCTTCTGGACATGATGTAACTGGTCAAGGCAAAAGTCATCAGTCATAGCAGACTCCATTCACTGAAAACTCATCCAAGCCATTTAGTATTTATGCCCTGCATGTGTATTTAGCTCTGTGATCTCCGTTTCGCCCTATTTTCTTTCTTTTTTCTTGTTTTAACTGCCAAAATCAATAGCATCTATACTGTAACACATAAAACTAAAGTGTTTTTAAGTGTGTCACTTAAAAAAAAAATCTTCTTTTACCACTGTGGAGTAGCTATATATAGACTATTGTTTAAAGCCGGCTATTAATACATGTGTGTGTGTGTGTGTGTGTAGGTAGGTAGGTATAAATAAATAAATAAATACCAACACAAATTTCCCACAACCAGCCAGATTGTAGCTTGCTTTTATGAGAAAGATCATGCAATCTGAAAATGAGATTAGACGTTCAATAACAGTGAAAGACTATTCTAATAATGCTAAATAACATACATCATATCTGCTAACCTCCTGCCTTTAGGACTGTGTAGATAAGAGAATGTGTGTCAAATTCAACATCATTCTGAAGCACATAAACCAATATGATGAAGAGTGTGAGTGACTGTATATAACCGCAGGTGGCCTGACCTCTCTTTTCTAATAAATTCCCTCACGGTTCCCCAAGTGAGTCCAAACATCTCGAAACAACATTTCCTCAAGCACCGATCTGAGACCAGAGTGCTCCCTTAATGTTTAACACCTGCCGTTATGAGTGAAGCAGAAAACTGCTCTCAGACCAGTATCTTCGGGCGTTTTCTCTGGGGCGCTGGTATCCATCAGTGGCCAGATGATTTATAGAGGTAATATAAAGTTCATTCACAGCACAGTGGCCTGCTGTTTTTCTGTGTTTGTGCCCCTGTCAGCAACCACGATGAAAACGGGAAACGCCAGTCTCTAAATTCCAAGTTTTGACCAAGACACCAAACCACTTATACACGTATTAAAACCACTCTAAGTGCCTTTTACAGACTCAACTATTTAACTTCAAATCACATTTTGGATGGATGGATGGATGGATGGAAAAAATGAAATAGAATGATTACACAAAAATAAACAGATTACAACCAGTAAAAATAAACAAATACAAACAAAGAATTATTAAATAGTTCAATTACAAAAAATAATAAAATAAAATTAATAAAATAAGTTAACATAGATAAAAATATATTACATAAACAAATAAAAACAATCATGAATGTTATGCTATATTATTGATTAATATTATTTTCCCCTGCCCATTCAGCCTGTTTTACATCAGTAGCAAAACAAAAGCTGTTCTTTTATGTTTGTTGTAATAAAACAAACAAACAAACAAACAATATTTTTAAAGCAAACAATAAATAAATTACAAAAATAAAATAGATTACAAAATAAAATAAAAACAAATAATTACATAAAAAATAAAAATTTAACAAAAGAAATACATACAAACAATAAATAAATAAATACAAACAAATAAAAAGTTACATAAGATAAAAAGTTTACATAAAACTAAACAGATGAAAAAATGAACAGCAACAAAAACAAATAAACACTTTTAAATGGGCCATGTAGAAACATGTAGCAACATTTTTTGCTTGCATAATGATCTAGTTTATAGCATCTACCGACAAGGTAACTGGCGAACATAATTAGACAAACCCTGAACACTTGCTACATGACATTCTCTGGGAATTGAACCAGTGACCATTTGTTGCCAGCGTCAGGTTTTTCCAGTCTAGAACTACATATTTAAACAATGGCGTGTCAAATACATTTAGTAAACATTATTCTGCATCCTAAAACATCCGGTCGGCCTGCTAAAACAACACACAAACACATTTCCAGAAAGCTAATGTGCTCTGGGGAACTGTAGGAAACTGTTTCACAGACCTCCATGTTTCATCAATAAACACACAAGAGCCAATTTGTG
>NW_015631145.1:248903-262503 GCF_001515625.1 Sinocyclocheilus rhinocerous | reverse complement strand
AGATACTGTGCCCCCCCCCCCAAAAAAAAAACTATTTAGACTCTTAAGACACAATGTATGAATGTTATTTCTTTACAAATGTCAAACAAATTGTCATTTATTTTAATGAAACTTGGCAAATGCATACTTTTCAACTAAAATGTCTAAAAATGTCTTTGTTAGGCTAAAAACAATAGTTGTACTTCATAATTAAGAAGACAAAGATGTGTGTACACTTTCTAGTTGTCAAATGTTAGTGTAACTGATTTCAGACCACTCCATAACCACTAAAATAATTGCCATTGCAAATAATGGCTTAGAAAAGTGCATTTAAACATTTAACCTTTATGAGTTTCTTTCTTTTGTTGAATATACATGATGGTATTTTGAAGAATGTTGGTAACCAAACAGTTGTTGGTAGCCATTGACTTAATTAGTGTATAAGTCTATATAAGTCAATGGGGACCAGCAACATTCTTCAAAATATATTGTTCCATTTTTTGGATGAACTATCCCTATAACTAACCAAATAATTTCTGGGGTCACTATATGCACATTTTCTTCATGCATGATCTCTTCCCTCTCTCTCAAACACATAGAACTGTTCAAAATGCTCCAGGTGATGTTCTCATCTCACATCCTTTTAGATTATCTGCTCATCAATAATGCACAAGGCTTTATTCCTCTGAATCTGTGGCTCTACATCACCATCACTGTGTTCTCACCTCATACCAAGCAAGAAAAATCACCCCTCCGCTCACACTCCACCTTTCTAAGATCCATTTTTCCTCCCTTACACTCATTTATTTTGCTCTTTCCATTTATCCATACAGTAATCTGCCCTTCGGTGCGTGACAAGACAAATCATAGTGCTTCTGTCACTCGGCACAGAGAATCAATAACAGAGTTTGGAGACAAAAACCTGCTTGAATATCTGACCAAAAGTTTGAAAGTCCTGGAAGACACAGACACACAAAAAAAAACAAAAATAAAAACATATTCAGCCTCATTATGTTTGGAGAATTACTGGATTTGGCCTTTAGTAAACATTATTCTGCATCCTAAAACATCCGGTCGGCCTGCTAAAACAACACACAAACACATTTCCAGAAAGCTAATGTGCTCTGGGGAACTGTAGGAAACTGTTTCACAGACCTCCATGTTTCATCAATAAACACACAAGAGCCAATTTGTGCATGTGAGAAAGCGAGTGTGAGAGATTCGGGTGAGAATGTGTGCAGGAAACGTGTGAATGTGTGTAACTCTTAGGGAAGGCAGGAGCACAGCGCAGGGCAGGGCAGATGTTTATGAGCATTGCTAATGCATGAAATGTGCCTGAAGTGACAAGTGTTTTAACAGTTTCTAGCAATTGTTGAGAGAGGTCAAGGAGTGAATGAGCGATGAAGAGGAGGTGAAAGCAAAGCATAGCGACACAAATAAAAGTTGGAAAGAAATATCTGTGGAAAGGGTGAATCTGAGAATCTCAGTATATCAGTATTTATGGGCTAATTACAAGTCTTCTGTACTGCAGTAACATCAAATTTATGGTTTAGGGAAAGTTATTATCTCAGAACTCACAGCTAAACAAATTCAAATGCATCTAAATATAGTTAGTGTCTCAAAATGGGAAACTGTAGCATAACAGTTTCAGCAAAGCTTTCTAAGTGTTTGGCTGGCTGTCAATAACACAATGCATTTCCTGTCCTCTGATTATCCACGGGCACATCAGGCAGCTGTGTAACTATAATCCAACAAAAGCCCTGGGAAATAGCTAGGCTAATTGCTGAATTTGCATAGGTAATCAGAGTTTCGAAACGAACCTAACTAATTGCTGAAATTGCATTCAAAGGTTCCGGCTATTGTCAATAGTAGTACGTTCATTAGTGGCACCCACAATTAATGCAATCAACAGTGTGAGTGTGTGTGTCAGGAATCATTAAAGAGAGATCCCTCCGATCCTGTTCTCATCAAGTGACTATTTCCAAAAAAACAAGATATAAAAGATTGTCTTTTAAAGCCACATATTGAGACAAGAAGTTCCTGAGGACCCGCAAAGGTCGACTTCAGGCCCGCTTTGGGTCTTTTGGCTCTTGAGAAGGTTCATTCTTCTTTGATTAATGAAACTGCATTCAAAAGTTCTGTCTGTCTATAGTCAACTCTATGCACTCTATTTCTGTCCTCATCACATAATCAATATTTAAGAAATGAAAGACATTTCAGGCCAGACCTGCTGTAGAAGGCCCACAAGACTTTAAGACTTTTTGAATTGAGAATTATTTGAAATTGAGACAGCAAACAGGACACAGAATTGAAATTTAAAAGTATAATTAAAATAAATTAAAATTCAAAGAAATTCAGTCATTTTTAAATCTGAAAAATAAAGTTTTTTAAAGCAAATATCAAAAGTTTGTTCAAAACAATCTTTTATTTATATATATTTAAATTAAATTTAAAGAAATTCATACTGTCACGTTTAAACTGAAAAGCAAATGATAAAAGTGTTTGAACGTTTTAAAAAAAAGTTTGAAAAGATCTTCTTCGAATTTTACAACTATTTTATAAATATTTCATATTATAAATTTTATATAAATATTTTATAAATAAATGCAGAATTGCAAATCGAATTCAAATGCAAGAAAGTGGAATTAAAATTAAGTGAAATTCAAAGAAAATCATTCATCATTTATAACTAGAAAAATAACTTTTTTCAAATTTTTGAGAAAAGTATAGAAGCCTTAAAGTATGAAATTTTATAAGATAGAGTGATTGACTAATCAAAAGAACAATAGAACAAACAATCAAATGTATCATCGAACAAACAATAGACAGAATGATCGAACAATAGAAAGAACGACAATGATAGAATGATATATACATAGAACAATAGATAGAATGATTGAACAAACGAATGACAGATAGAACAATAAATACATAGAATGATGGACAGAATGATCAAACAAACAAATGATAGACAGAAAGATAAATACATAGAACAGATAGAACGACAGAATGATCAAACAAACAAATTATATATAGAAAAATAGATTGCTAGAATGATAAATACATGGATGAATAAATGGAATGATAAAAACAATTGAACAAATGAATGATAGATAGACCAATAAATACATAGAACAATAGAGAGATAAAATGAGCGAACAAATGAATGATATATAGAATGACAGAATGATAGAATAATAAATACTTAGAGCGATAAATACACACGATAGATAGAACAATCGAGATGATGAATAGGACAGCAAATATGCAGAACAACAGATAGAACGTTTGAACAAATGAGTGATATATAGAACACCAGAATGATAGAACGATAAATACACAGAATGTTACATAGAACGATCGAACAAACAAATGATAAATAGAACGATAAATACACAATAGATAGATATCAGCATTCAGAAAACATTCAGTCACACAGCTACACATCCACAGTTTGAGCAGATAAAGAAAAGGCCTCTGGCTCTCAACACAAAGAGAAACCAGAGAACAGAAGAGGTATTCAACGAGACAGAGGCCAATTGCTGAGGAAAAGAAAAGAAACAATGAAAGACCCACAAAAGAACAGAAGAATATTAAGCTTCAGAGCTCCTGAACCCAATAACACACAAACTAATCCATGAAACGTGTGCAGGTCTGTGTAAACAGACCCTCAATCACACACACAATGGCAAAATGCCATCCCTGGTAATCGCTCACTTGTGCCACCTCACATATCACTCCATATTTGCAATTAAACAGTTGATGACAATCACTTCAGAGGCTCTCTAATTCAGCAGCTGTCTCTGTACGACACACCAGCATTTAGCGGCTGATGAGTCGGTTGCCTTATCTGCGTGTGTTCTCCAGATGAAAGCCGCGTTCCTCTACCCCCCACCCACCATGTTTGTTTGTTCCTTGTTTATCGACTGGCATCCGATTCATGCACGCCAAAGTTGAAACTGTCGAGGTTCAAACAAAATGCCTTCGCCGCTAATTACCCACAATTCTTCATCTCCACCGGTCGATTCTTCTCCCCCTGCTTAAACATGCATGCATTTGCATAATAATGAGAATTGTCCCATTGCGGTTAGTGGTGAGAAGGCTGCCCTATTTCTGGAGTTTGTTAGAAAGCGGTACGCATTAGGATGCAGGTACGCCTCTAGGGGGCATCGCTCTAGGGTACATCAATGCAATGGCATTACGCTGAGGACTAAATGTGGACGGCCCTGGAGAGGGAAGAGTGTCGTGTCAACACACATCAAAAGCTGAGATAAATGAGCAGTCGTGTTTGAGGCTTCACACACACTAAGAAAAGCCTCATATGTTAAAGTGGCATAACAAAGGGCTTGTTTTTAATCACAGTTCATATGCAACCACCAAATAACCTCAATACTTAATGGTGCTTGTTAAGGCGAACATCACTACTTTTGATCATACTACAAACAACAGCATTTTAGAGCAAATAAATAATTAAACAAAAATAAATATATAAAAACATAGAAATATACATAGAAAATTAGAAATAATTTCCACTCAGAATTCGCTAGCAAATTTTGCAACTACATGAAATTAAATAGGAACGCTGAAATAGTATTTTCTTTTAAAACAAACTCCAATAATATTTGTTTTCAACATATTAATATCAATATATTTTACAGTATAGGTCTTTATTCCTAAATCATTTCTACAAGAATAAAGTTGTAACAAATTAATGTAATATTTTGAGAATAATGTTCAAATTACAACAACAAAATCATAGCATTACAATATTGTGCTGCTTCTTTAATATTGTGGTTTTTCACAAAAATACTCCAATTATCTTCATTTACAACTTTTTCTAGTAAAACATACTCCAATAATTTTTGTTTTATCTACATTGTTCACAAAATATTTCTACCAAATGTACACAATATGTTTGCTTTAATTTCCTAATTGCAACTTAATTCTTGTAATTTTGCAACTTCATTCAATTTTTATTATTTAAAAAAAAAAATTTAAATGCCATGTTTCATATTTCATGTTTCATGTTTCATTGAATATATAATGTTAATGCCACTTCAATTATATTAGATCATGCTATTTGCTAATAGGAAGCTTGCAAATATGTTACAATACAAAATTAAACAGACTTTTTTTTTGTCATGGATTTATTTTAAAGAAAAGAATCCAGGCCATATCTAAATCACAAAAATTAACAATTACATTTTTTCTTTATCTTCAGAAAAAATAATTCTGACATGCTGTTTGCAAAGGAGTGTGAATTAAACATCAGTTTCTCAATTTGAAACCTTTTTTCTGTCTGAATGATTACAGAGTGATTAAATACATCTAATGAAAAAGCAAACTCAAGAGATTCTCAGAACCTAGTGTCAAAAGCTTCAGCTTCTCAAAAGCTTTTTTTGTTTTCAGTGCCTGGAGATAGAAATGAGGCATGATGGGAAATATTCTAACAAATTCATACCATTTAATGACATTCCAGTGTCATACTATGTAAAATCTACTGACTTTCTCCTTCTACTGAGATTCCCACAAATGGTTCTGACACAGAAAACACAGGTAGCATGTAACTGCAGGCTATTTATTAACCTAACCATTATTAATGGCGAACTATACGACTAATGAACCCGGTGCCGTCTTGAGCCTATTTCGGGGAATACTTTTTTTTGCGCATTCATCTTTAAACCACTGCACTTGGATCCAAGATGGATGTGCTTACCATTTAGTAAGTAATAAAAACGTGACAGAGGTTATTACAAATCTGCATAAAAACACAATAAAACGGGAAGGTGTATTAAAGAGAAAAAGAGACTGACTTAGATTTAGCAAAGCAATTGGTACAGGTCCCTCAGATTCCAAACGAAGGGCGCCTCATAAAACTGACAAGGCCAACACAAAACATGGACGGCTATAAAAGCGAACAGAAACAGAGACCTTGAGCTCTGCCACATCAATGGCTTTCACAACCATCAGTCAGAGCAGAGCCGCTCTGCCAGGAGGACGGATCACAGGAGAAGCACATTTTACAGCATCTCTCGCCTCTGAAGTAAATGACAGTTTGATCAAAACGCAGGCCCTCATCATGCTCGAAACCTGATAATCTGACTTCTCCTAAACACACCTGGCTGGCAGGTTACATATACGTGACCGTAGAATACAGGTGCCTGTTCTGCAATTTATGAGGTAAATAATGGTTCTGTTCACACACAGTTCTAAGTAAGACTGACAAATCACATCACACTCTTTTGGACACCTATAGCTTGTCTGAAAAACACAACAAATAAATAAATTATTAAAATAAATAAATAAATAAAAACAAATGGAAAAAACAGCCATGTTTTTTTCACTTTGTAGTGTGTATGTGGTTTATTTCATCTGCATAAAAAAACAAAGCAAAGCAAAGCAAAGCAAAGCAAAGCAAAACAAAGCAAAACAAAACAAAGCAAAGTAAAACAAAACAGCCATGTTTTTAGACTTTGTAGTGTGTATGGCTGCGTTTACACTTGGCATTAACATGCGATCACCGTGATCCGATCAAGCAGATCGGATCATCAGTCAATCAGAACACGGCGCGTTTACACTTGGCAACATCAACTGACTTTTCTATCTGGATAACCGATCGGATCTGTCTTTCCCGCGCAATATTTAAATAAGTCTGCAGAGAATGGCCCGGTGCAAAGTCAACCTGAAGTGTTGGGCTTTCTTTTGAAAAGCATTTTCAGTCGCGGGACATTTTACAAATCAAAGATAAGTGTAGGAGTCTCACTAGTCTGGGTGTTCTCCGTCTTTTTTTCTGACAGTTCGCGAGAGAGGGGGTGGCGTTTTGTGTGATGTCGACCTGCGTATGCAGACCTCTGGACCAGGACACGCTGATCGGAATAAAATTCCTATCAGAAGCGCGTTTAAACTGGTCTTTTCAATGTGTATGTGGACATCCGGATACAGGTCGCATGTTAATGCCAAGTGTAAACGCAGCCTATATGGCCTATTTGCATTAAAAAAACAGCCATGGTTTTAAACTTTGTAGTGTGTGTGGCCTATTTACATAAAAAAAACAAAAAAAAACAATGTTTTTAAACTTTGGAGTGTATTTGTGGCCTATTTGCATCACATACAAAGTGTGTAAGTTGTGCATAAGTGAAATAATCACAGCTAGATTTGTCTGGTGTAATTCTTTCAGAATAGGGTCAGGACTCCTAATTTACTGTTATTTGCGCTGAAAACTTTACAAACGCATACTGTGTTGTAATGCTTTCATTACTGGTGTAGCAGATGTCTTCAATACTTAGTGGGATTCTGTTGTTTGTCATTGCCAGTTTTAAAAAGCACACATAAAAACTAAAGCGTTGTTTGAAGGTCGTTTTGGATATGAGTGTCTGCTTAATGCTTTAAATGTAAATAGCTATTGGTTAATTAGTGCAATGGCATTTTAGTTTTATACAAGAAGGATTTTACCGCTCTTACTGACACCGCGGTAATCTGGGATACGGTATTAGCTACCAAAACCTTTTAAATAAAAACTAGTTAAAAAATAATAATAAAACCAATTTTGTGTTCCACTGTGTGTTTCATTTTTGAGTTAACTATAACCTCAACACACCCAGTCATCTGCTGCCTGACAAATGTTCTCATTAACTTGCTGATACCAAAGAGGCGAACTAAACGAAAGGTTATGAAAGAGCATAACCATCCATTTCCTTCATGACATTAGCTGACTTCATTCACATTTAAGTTGAGTCTTTACAGCTCTGAAAAAAACCTTTAAGCTGAAGTGCTAAACTCTATTACAGCGAAAGTAAATGAATAATTAGACACCGTCTGAATTGAAGGAGAACATGAGGGAATCAGGGAGGACGCTTGGCAGAATTAATGCACGCTACACAACTCACCATTAAAATGCTTTTTGATGAAATCCATGGAACTAGATGAAAAGATCAGGAAGAGATATTCCTACATTCCCATCACAACTAAGTACAACACATTAATATCTTTGATGGGCCTCCTGGAAAAATCAGCATTTTCTTCTTTTTTACTTCTTAATTGATAAATAAATCTCAGTAAAATACTCCTTGGTGGAAAAAAAAAATATCCTGAAGGCTACTAGAGCTAGTAACAAAGCTCATTAAAAACTCATTAAGGGATTTGAAATGCATGATGCCAAACTAAAAACTTTGGGAATGAATGGCTGGTACATTGACACCTTAGCTACTGCATTCAAGGGAGGGCTCAGATTTCAATAAATCACAGCTTGGGGCTTTATAATATATTTTACTTTTGAACGCACACTGTTCTTTTGACTGTCAATAGTTATTTGTCTCCTAGATTGTCCATAAAAGTGAAAACCACTCCTTCTGTGGTCTAATTGAGTTCAGAAAGCATTTACGACACTGTGGCAAAATCTTTCCACGATGGTGTTCCTTGGAGTCTTTATGAAACAGATCTTGTCAGTCACCATTCAGAAATAAACTCTAGAAAAAGAAACAAGATCTCTGATATGATCTACCAAACATGCTGTTGTGAATTCCAGTCATGAAACCTTCAAATCACTTTCTACAACATGCGAGTTATTTCAGCCTTGTTGCTGCTTTCATTGATGGAGATAGAAGAGAGGAAAGAAATGGAGATATGATGGTGAAAGAGGATTCGGAAATGATATAAAACAAAAAAAAACAAAAAAAGAACACTCATTCATACATACATACATACATGCATGCATAAATTCAGTATTTATGACCCCACACTAAAATTAAATAAATAAATACATTTCATTTTTAGTATTTACATACATACATACATACATACATACATACATACATGCATGCATAAATTCAGTATTTATGACCCCACACTAAAATTAAATAAATAAATATTTCATTTTTAGTATTTATGACCCCATACTAAAACTAAAATAAAATATACATGTTACAAATTACATTCAGCTCTTTAATATATTGTATTAGCGTATATATCAAATTTTATAACACAACTGCATTAAACATGAAAATGGCATTAGATAAGATTAAATGGGCCTGAGAAATTGAATGCTGCTATTTAAATAATTCGGTTAAGATTCTATTTTACAGCAAGTAAATAAGTACATAGTGCATGCATACATACATAAATAAAAGGCCAAATTAAACTATTCCAAGACCTCATTGTGTTTTACAAAACATAGTAGACATTTTTTTTTTACCCCAAATTTTGTTTGCCAACAAAATTCAGCCAGCGTAGCCAAAACTACCACCCTCAATCTTTGCTTTGGAACTAAAACCAGAAAATTTGCAGCATGCTTCTGCCTCCAGCTGTATCTGGCTCAAACGTGGTCCTCCAGGCTTAGGAAGAGGTCCGGTCCCACATGCTGGTCCAGTGTAGACGCGCCTCTCTGAAAGGCAGCCATCCCTCCTCCACTCCAGCCTAAAGGCTAATCTAACTATCACCTTCCTCCCAGCACAGCTCCGTTTGGCTCTAATCTCTCAGCCAACGTGTGGCTCCACAGTGAGCTAATACCATTCGACATACTCAAACCACCAATACACACACACACACAAACAAGGAGGATCAAGAATATGAGAGCAGGATTAGCCCACTGAGAACATCTACTCATCTAGTCATCCAGATTAACAGGCTAATGATATGTGGGTTTATTGGGAGATAAATAAATACTAAACAAATTAACCAAAAATTCCAGATGAAATGATTATAATAAAGTATTCCAATACATTTCTGCAGCTAAATTATGAACAAATGTTCAATTAATTCAAGGTATTTGGATGAATTAAAAGATAAAGACTCCAGCTAGCAACAAGAACAAAAAGATGTGAATAAATAAGTAAATAAATAAATAAATATACAACCTTCATTTAAAAACATAAAAATAAAAATAGGCTGCCACAAACATTATTGGAACTCTAAATCAAAGTAAAGCACTGCTGGCTGTGTTTCTTTCCACACACCTACTTTTCTTGTTGATGTTGTTTTGCACGAGCCGCTCGAAAGGGAAATGCACCCACAGGGAATGTTTAGTTCTACTGGTGAGGGCATATTTCGCATAAATATATATGTTTTTCCCTAAAACTGGGACATTGCTTCTTGGCATGTAGTGATGTGGAAGCGTACAGCTTAGTAAACTAAATTGCTCTGAGTGCTGAAAAAAATTGACCTATTCAGGCTCACTTCAACAAGCTTTCTGACAAGGTCATCAGCAGATGACACCAGCTGATAGCAGAGCAGCGTGGCATGATGGAAACAGACTCTCAGTCTCTGGGGCTCGCTGGAACTTAGCCGTGATTGCATTTAATCATCATGAGCCCGCGCTCTACAAACCTATCCTCAACAGAGCCCAGATCAGACCACAGATACATGACCAGAGGAAGAACGCAGGATGGGGATGAAAAAGAGAGAGAGCGTATAGGAAGGAACATCCAGATTTTTTATATATATTGTTGCTGTGCAGTTGCCAGAGTGTTGCTATGCCAGATTTTTACATTTTCTAACAAAAATGTGATGGGTACATGCCTCAAAAAAATCAGTGCAGTTGCCATGGTGTTGCTATGCTGTTGCTAAAGTGTTCGGAATGATTATAGCATGTGTGGCATGATGGAAACAGACTCTCAGTCTCTGGGGCTCGCTGGAACTTAGCCGTGATTGCATTTAATCATCATGAGCCCGCGCTCTACAAACCTATCCTCAACAGAGCCCAGATCAGACCACAGATACATGACCAGAGGAAGAACGCAGGATGGGGATGAAAAAGAGAGAGAGCGTATAGGAAGGAACATCCAGATTTTTTATATATATTGTTGCTGTGCAGTTGCCAGAGTGTTGCTATGCCAGATTTTTACATTTTCTAACAAAAATGTGATGGGTACTTGAGCAAAAGTCAGTGCAGTTGCCAGGGTGTTGCTATGCTGTTGCTAAAGTGTTCGGAATGATTATAGCATGTTGCTATGCAGTTACCAGAGTGTTGCTATGCTTGATTTTTACATTTACTAATGAAAATGTGATGCGTACACGCCTCAAAAAAATCAGTGCAGTTGGTGTTGCTATGCTGTTGCTAAAATGTTTGGTGTGATTTACAGTATGTTGATATGCAGTTGTCAGGGTGTTGCTAAAGTTTTTTGAGTGGTTCTTAGCAATAACATACTAGCTACACCTTGGCATATACATGGCAACTTCCTATGGTGTTCTGAGTGTTTTATAGCATGTTGCTATGCTTGAATTTTACATTTAATGTGATGGGTACTTGAGCAAAAGAGTGCAGTTGCCAGTGTATTGCTATGCTGTTTCTAAAGTGTTCAGAAGGATTATAGCATGTTGCTATGCAGTTGCCAGGGTGTTGCTATGCTGCTGCTAAGGGTGTTCTAAGTGTTTTTTTAGCAACAGCATACTAGCATCACCCTGGCATGCACATGGCAACCTGCTAAGGTGTTCTGAGTAATTTATAGCATGTTACTGTGCTGTTGCTTATGTGCTTTGAGTTTAATTCTTCAGGTTAGAGATTTTTAACCCCCAATAGCAATAGTGATGGTTTCATTACACATAGGTATTATTGTAACCTACTTTTACAGGTTGGAAATAAATTAGCTTGGCATGTATTCTTCTTGATATAAAAAAAAAATGCATAATTGCTTTTCACAGATATGATATAGGATAAATTTATGCAGAATAGGCTTTAGACGGCACTGAGCTTCATACAAGTCCCCATTTTTCCTCATCAACTGATCATTTCCTCCACCCACCACTTCTATATGCCACTCCACCCTGCTATGTCTATTTCCAACACTTCTGAGAGGCAATTACAGAAGAATAAAAAACTGTCACCCATGTCACGAAAACAAAAGCATGACCTCATTATCGTGCCAAAAAGTTAACGCATCTCATCTGAAACATCATAGCTCGCTATTAAATGGCATATTTGTGCTTACAGTGCCGTTTCAGCCAGACAAGAGTCTGAATAGATTTCTGTAATGTCATGAAGCAGAGACAATGAACTCAAAGCTATGAACACAGAACTACTGACATGAATTTATTACAGAACTGTTTTATTTTATGATGCAAGATGTCTGTCTGCTGACCTTAATTATTGTCAGTAAAATGCCTAGAATGAGATCTAAAATCAAACGCTTGGATTAAAGGAAAATTTCACAACCAAAAAACACATTTACAATGTTGTTCCATATTCTGTATGTCTTTCTCTCATCTGCTGAACACAAAGGAGAATTTTAAAATAGTTCTTGCCCATGCAATTACAAAGAGACTAAAGCATTTAATTATCAGAAAGTATGTAAAAATCATAAAATAATTATAAAAGCAGACTACATGGCTCATCATGACTCGTTATCATATGATAATTTTGTGTGATAAATAGACAGAAATTTAAGTTAATTATCCAATAACAATCTCCCCCTCCCTTTTGAACTTCAGAACCGGATCGATTTGATTCATCAATGAATCATTCAGAATGGTTTTGTGAACCACATCAAATGATTCATTGAAAAGATCAAATTCGAAAAACAGTTTTGAACACTATTTGAGTTCCATTGAAAAAAGAAAAACAGTTGCCAGTTGACACAGATTTTTTTTTTTTTACCATACTATGGAAGTCAATGGCTACCGGCAACGGTTTGGTTACCAACATTCTTAAAAATATCTTCTTTTGTGTTCAACAGAAGAAAGAAAGAAATGCATATAGGTTCGGAATAACTTGAGGGTGAGTAAATGATGACAATTTTCATTTAGAGGTGAACTATCCCCAAACAACGTTTTATTAATTTTACTGTCATTTTCAATCTAGCTTGTTTGGAAATTCATTGTTGACTGTTAGACATCAAGTATGTTAAAAACAAATAGTTAGCATTCTAAAGGTGTTTCTCCCTGAATTGACATGCAGTATCATGGGTTCAGCCTGGTCCCTAATGATCCCTGCTCAGCATCTGCCTGATTCCTCGTCTCTGTCCGGATGGCTGCGGTGTATCAGGCCGATAGCACTACATTTGCATTCAGCGGGCAGCAGGTTCCGCTTCAAAGCCATAATGAAGTGTGAAGAGTGACAACATTTAACAGGGAGGCAGGATCAGTTGATCTGCGCCATTTCCAACTCTCCCTGACAGGTGACGTTTGGCTTTCATTACGCCTAATGTCCAGGCAGACATGTGAGACAAGAGGTAGCTGGGGAGAGTGATTTGAGCTTCACGCAAGACAAATTCAATTCCAGGTAAGCTCTCTGCATGGGTGAGTGGCATACAAGACACTCTGGGTGTGCAGTTTTTGACGATGGCTGAATGCCAAGCTGTGTTCAAGAATGTAATGTTTAAATGTCTCAGTAGCGAAAGGCAGATTCAGAATCAACCATGCTGAGACCCTGAACTACACCGAACGTTGCTGAAACATGCTTTACTATATTGATAATAAATCAATTAAACAGGCAATTTATGCTTTCCACAACCTGAAAAGATCCCTTTCAAGTCTAACTACAGGTGATGTTGCAGGAGTAGTGCATGTATGAATGTATGTATGCATGTATGTATATATCTGTGTATAACTGTATGAATGTATGCATATGAATGTATGAATTATATATATATATATATATATATTGTGCATGACTTTTTATGTATGTTCAAGT
>NW_015631145.1:245894-246754 GCF_001515625.1 Sinocyclocheilus rhinocerous | reverse complement strand
CATATATTGACCCCTAATTTTTAAAGCATATCAGCATTTTTTTAAGTAAAAACAATATAATATAATATAATATTATAATATAATATATAACATAACATGGACCACTTTTAATAGTATAGGGCTTAATATTTAATTTTTAATATGTCAAAAAATAATAATAATATAAAACATTACATGAGGATGAGAAAATGCTGACAGGAAATTCAATTATTATCAACAAAATTCAAGACTGAGTATGGGGTAAAGGATGAGCTAGATTCATTTTCCCACAGGAGCACCACAGTTCAAAGTGTCGGAGCACATGTACTAACCACTAAGGCTCTGGCCATTTATTTTAGCTAATCAGAAGACAGAAATGGATTTCTCCTCTTTGGCCGGCGGAAGAAGATTTGAAGCATTTGCTTAAGGCAGCCGGTGAGAGCAGAGGATCCAGTACTGATCTGCTGTGCCATAAGGAATTCATTAAACTTTTACATCAAGCCCCCTTTCACCACCCCTTCTTTCCTGTCTTTCTCTCTTTCTATCAGTCTCCCTGAGTGATGTCACATCGCAACTTCCATCTCCATTCTCTGTAGAGTCCTTCTGTTTAATAACGGACACCCTTCTGGGTCTCCCTGTGACCCTGGTCTCATCCGCTCAGCCGGCTCTTAAATTACTCTCCGTAAGCACTCCGTCCACTAGCACTTTCAGAGTCATTATGCCATTCGGGCCACGAGTGTGAGGGTAAGTGTGCATGCGTGTTAAGTACAGCCTGTAATTGAAAAAGTGTCATTAAGTGTGCGTCTACTAGCATGTATTTGTGTTCAAGTGTTGAATATTGATGTAGGAAAGTGTGGGGCTTGGCGTAAATGTATCTGTGC
>NW_015631145.1:238610-243632 GCF_001515625.1 Sinocyclocheilus rhinocerous | reverse complement strand
TAACAGGGAAGCAGGATCAGTTGATCTGCGCCATTTCCAACTCTCCCTGACAGGTGACGTTTGGCTTTCATTACGCCTAATGTCCAGGCAGACATGTGAGACAAGAGGTAGCTGGGGAGAGTGATTTGAGCTTCACGCAAGACAAATTCAATTCCAGGTAAGCTCTCTGCATGGGTGAGTGGCATACAAGACACTCTGGGTGTGCAGTTTTTGACGATGGCTGAATGCCAAGCTGTGTTCAAGAATGTAATGTTTAAATGTCTCAGTAGCGAAAGGCAGATTCAGAATCAACCATGCTGAGACCCTGAACTACACCGAACGTTGCTGAAACATGCTTTACTATATTGATAATAAATCAATTAAACAGGCAATTTATGCTTTCCACAACCTGAAAAGATCCCTTTCAAGTCTAACTACAGGTGATGTTGCAGGAGTAGTGCATGTATGAATGTATGTATGCATGTATGTATATATCTGTGTATAACTGTATGAATGTATGCATATGAATGTATGAATTATATATATATATATATATATAATATAATATTATAATATAATATATAACATAACATGGACCACTTTTAATAGTATAGGGCTTAATATTTAATTTTTAATATGTCAAAAAATAATAATAATATAAAACATTACATGAGGATGAGAAAATGCTGACAGGAAATTCAATTATTATCAACAAAATTCAAGACTGAGTATGGGGTAAAGGATGAGCTAGATTCATTTTCCCACAGGAGCACCACAGTTCAAAGTGTCGGAGCACATGTACTAACCACTAAGGCTCTGGCCATTTATTTTAGCTAATCAGAAGACAGAAATGGATTTCTCCTCTTTGGCCGGCGGAAGAAGATTTGAAGCATTTGCTTAAGGCAGCCGGTGAGAGCAGAGGATCCAGTACTGATCTGCTGTGCCATAAGGAATTCATTAAACTTTTACATCAAGCCCCCTTTCACCACCCCTTCTTTCCTGTCTTTCTCTCTTTCTATCAGTCTCCCTGAGTGATGTCACATCGCAACTTCCATCTCCATTCTCTGTAGAGTCCTTCTGTTTAATAACGGACACCCTTCTGGGTCTCCCTGTGACCCTGGTCTCATCCGCTCAGCCGGCTCTTAAATTACTCTCCGTAAGCACTCCGTCCACTAGCACTTTCAGAGTCATTATGCCATTCGGGCCACGAGTGTGAGGGTAAGTGTGCATGCGTGTTAAGTACAGCCTGTAATTGAAAAAGTGTCATTAAGTGTGCGTCTACTAGCATGTATTTGTGTTCAAGTGTTGAATATTGATGTAGGAAAGTGTGGGGCTTGGCGTAAATGTATCTGTGCGAGTGTGTGTTTTGCTTGTGTGTAGCAGTTAGGCCGCTGTGCCCTCTCCTCCTTAGATTACCTCTCATTGCCAGCGGAAAGCTAATCACAGGTCTGTTGGAGTCAGCATCCTGGGAGCATTTCAAGGGGAACAATCCCTGACCTGCTCACTTCAGCTGATTCTGGCCATGTGAGAACACACACACACACACGCCGCAACAGAGATCAACGTACACCAGTAGAAACGTCTTCCTGCTAACACCAACCATTCTGGTTTGCACAAATCATAAAACAAGGCTGCATAACATTATATAGCAATCAACTGCAATTAAGAAAGCAATAAGTCATGAAAGCCTGTGAGTTACACTAGTTTTACAATAGAATTTATATATCATGTTTTTGGGAATCAAACACATGATTGAATATGATACAAGTATCCGCCACCTGCATAAATGTGTATTTATATAAAGTGCCATCATACCTTGGAAATGAACACATGACCTTATGTATATATGTATGTGTATACAAGTAGACAAAATACCCGGTGCTGTGTGTACATTGAGGAAAAAAAATTAACTTAAATGATTTTAGCAAATGGCTGCAATATAACAAAGAGTGAAAAATTTAAGGGGGTCTGAATACTTTCCGTACCCACTGTATGTATGTGTATAAAAGTAGACAAAATACCCAAATAAGTACATCTGAATTCTAAACGACGAAAAAAAAATTATATCATTTATTTACACCTGGTATCAAAACTAAATGTTTTTGTTACACAAAGCACACAGTGAAATTTATTCATTTTATACCATTTGCAACAGACTTGCTTTCTGTTCACTGATGCCTATATATATAGATTATATTGTAGAATATTGTCCATTTTATAGCATTTCCACCATATTTCAAATCCACATGCCCATTCCAACGTCACAACTCGGCAATTTGTGTATCATCTAGAATTTTGTTCTTTCTATTTGTAAATATGTTTTGTCATTCATGTACTCAGAACTCACAATTATGATATTTCTGACTCCACTTGAAGGGCAAATCCTGTGATATAAAGCAGATTTTTCAAAGAGTTAAATTAAACAGATTATTGTAATACATGTTAGTAAACGTAAATACTATGTCAGTTTTACTTGTTCAGAGTTTCAAGCTTAATTTAATTTGTTACTTTCAGTTTCTTTGTTATTGTGAAATTTACTGTACTAGCAATTTCAGTGAAAATTGTTTCTACACAATTTTTTTTCTGTGCATCAAGCATTGCGAATTACATCACTGAATTAAAAACATAGGTGCAATATAAAACTGTAGAAGTATAGCCTTTAGTTTATGAACAAATGTAAATGAACCACACATAACACATACACATAAATATATAACAATTTTGAGTGTATGGGAACCAACTGGCATGATTTCGTGTGGTTTTTTGGCTAATAAATGCATCAGAAATTGATTGGATTGTAGCTACTGGTTAACCTCATTCCCAAACCAGAAGATGCAAGCAGAAAATTAGATACTGCTTCAACAAAACTATGTATCGCCTTAATAAACAACCTCAAAGCTCATGGTAAGTCTTGAAAGGTTTATACAGAATCATTAAAAATGCATTTAAAAGTAAACACTTTTTTTTTTTTATTTACTTCTGAGAGCCACAAGTTGCACTGTATTGCATGCCCTGAACAATTCATGGGATCTTTAAGAACACATACTGCATATATTCAATGAATTCATTGACCTCTGTGACATTGTTATAACAGTCTATGTAAGATCCCACTGTGTGCAGCCTGGCAGGTGTTTGTACGGCAAGTCACGTTACTCTCACAGCGGGACGGACAATATAAAGATCAAGGCTAGTTATCAAGCTCATGCATTCTTAAGTATGGCTTCTTTTCAGTAGTTCATAGTTTCTCATGCATCCATAAAGGCCTCCAAGTCTAATTTTCCAGCATGTCGTCCACTCATGTTTTCTATCGCCTCAGGCACAACCATCTCCCTTCCCTCAGGTGGAGGATTAGTCTTGGTGGGAATCCAGATCGCCCCTGGTTCCCTCTGCGTGCACCTTGCCTCTTTCAAGCCTGTCCCTCTGCAAGCTGTTCCTGGACCCTGGCACTGCCCTCTGTTTTGCCCCCCACCATGTTCATTTATCTCCATACACTCCTCTGACAGCCTCGGGTCTTAAGCTGGCACTGCGGGCGACTGCTTCACCAGTCCAAATCCACTCCGGTCCTCCCATCTGTTTGGCTCTGGACCGCGGGCATCTGCTGAAGGCTATTGTTGGGAACCGTCATATGCCGGGCCAAAAGGGCCCCAAGAGAGCCGCCGTCGTCCTGTGTATATGTCTGAGGGTGTGTTCAATGGTGTGCGGTTGTGTGATTGTGTATGTTTGCTTGTGGCACGAGCTCAGAGAAGCGGTGGCAGGTCTTGGCCCCAGTCAGTGTCTTTGTTCTGGAGCGGTCCGGAAGCAGGCGTGCTGTGAAACCCCACGCTGACCTGGCGGAGCGGACGGAATGCCCTCCTGCAGAAGGGACTTGACACGGGGTCAACACGCAGCTCATCTCCAAGAGGCACTGGGCGTATCTCGGGAGGAGGCCGCCACTGATGAACTCTGTCCGCTGCTGCCAGACTTCAGGAATTGTTTACCCTGCCGTTTGTGGTGTCTTATTGATTGCACACTTCATGAGACTCGATCTGCAGATGACACTGTGAGCTGCTGAGATGTGCAAGAATAGAAAAAATTGCTCCTAAATGTCCAGCCTTCTTCTATGGAGTGAATGAAATGACTTAAAGATCCCACGAATTCAAAATAGGAGTTTTGGGGCAATGTCTGATAACATTGAGATGTTTGTGTAGGTGCACTTGTATAAACTGAAAAAAATAAAAAATAAATAGACAGTCTTTCACTTCCAGAAAATTAAACCAAAAATACTGATGCAACCTAACTGGTTTACAATTGACAATCCAAATGAGATCCTTAAAGAAAGAAATTGGTGTTCATCAAACCATTTTGGTTATGGGGAGATAGATAGACATGCAGATAGACAGATATAAATAAATAATAAAATATAATAAATAAATAAATAAATAACACATCCTAAAATATATAGTAGTCAATATAAATTCTGTATGCTTGTTTCCTCCATTTTTATATTTAAATTACATTGTAATGTTCACTTATATAATACTCACTTAAAGTGTATCTTTAAAAACACTAATAATTAAATAACACTATTAAATGTAGCCTTTAGACAACTCAAAATGACTATCTTTTTATTTATATATAAATATAATGCTGTGAATACCTAAATTCATCTGTAGCATAAATGTTTTTTTATGATTTATTTACAAATATTTTTAATATATATATATATATATAAATAAAATACAACTCTTCAAAAATACAAAATACATCTCTTCATTGTTTGCTCATATTAGTTTGTTTAAGGTGCGTTAACAGAATGATTTAAAAAAAAATTCAATTTCAATATTTACTTCATTCATTTTATTATTAAGATTAACTAATGCTGTAGAAGTATTTTTCATTGTTTATGTTTACTAGTGTAGTTAACTTATGTTAACAAATGAAACCTTATATAAAGTGTCACCCAAGCAACTAATTGTCACTATTAACTATTAATCCCTGATACACACCCTACAAGTATGCAAATCATTTGGTGACCTTTGTAATATCACAAATCAACTTTGATGG
>NW_015631145.1:227187-237894 GCF_001515625.1 Sinocyclocheilus rhinocerous | reverse complement strand
TTTTTTTATGATTTATTTACAAATATTTTTAATATATATATATATATATAAATAAAATACAACTCTTCAAAAATACAAAATACATCTCTTCATTGTTTGCTCATATTAGTTTGTTTAAGGTGCGTTAACAGAATGATTTAAAAAAAAATTCAATTTCAATATTTACTTCATTCATTTTATTATTAAGATTAACTAATGCTGTAGAAGTATTTTTCATTGTTTATGTTTACTAGTGTAGTTAACTTATGTTAACAAATGAAACCTTATATAAAGTGTCACCCAAGCAACTAATTGTCACTATTAACTATTAATCCCTGATACACACCCTACAAGTATGCAAATCATTTGGTGACCTTTGTAATATCACAAATCAACTTTGATGGCATCTCATGCTGAGCAGGCTGTGCTTGCCTAGCAAGTTGATCATGTAGCTTTCATAGCAGGGTGGTTAATGTAAAGACCAAGGCAACCAAACCCAATGAGCAGCAAACACACACACACACACACACACACACAAAATCACACCCGAATTCACCTGTTTCCCACTGTTGCACTTCAGTAGATCATGCTCAGAGATCTCTTTAGCCTATTTAGTTTACTTTATTCCCTGCTACGCCTTCTGCCACTGCACATTAACAATTCATCAGGTAATTATAGCCAGCAAACAGTCCAAAACATCATGTGCCATTACACTGTTAATGACAATGCGGAGAGAGAGCGACAGAATGAGAACGTCAGAGGAAGTCGTTTGACAACAATAAGAGCAATAACAATGAAGATAGAGAAGAATATGAAATTCCTCCAGCTTATCGTCTTCCTCAGGATGTGTATTCTGTCTCTTTGCCTTTCATATCTTTTTCCAGGCGTCTCTTATATTCCAGTTTTTCCCATGTTTGGAAGTGTTGTATAATTGACAATGTTAGTTCCCAAATCATGAAAGATTAATGTATGAAGGATGCATAATTAAGCAGTTTAAATCCAGGCTTTCCGAAGCATTACTCATTCTTTTCACTTTCATTCTCTCTTTCCATCCCTTTCCTCTTTTCAGCCCCACACCCCCTTTTTGCATGCTTGAAGATAATCAGAACAGACAGGGGCCTTTCATCTGAGCAATGGAATGATCTGAGAAAGGAGTTGTCTAGTGGGCTAAAACAAATCATCTCAAGTGTATTTGAAAAGGAGGATTGTATATGCGAGCAGTTTATGAGGGTAATTTAAGAAAAAAGTAAACAAAATCTAAAAATCTAACAAGACTGCAGCACAATGCGTTTCGCAAACAACTCTATAGTAACAGCCTGCTGAATTTATAACAGCACACTAGCAAAACTGAAACAGATATGTTAGTATATTTAAAAAAAATAAAAAGAAAGGTTCCACATGGGTTTTTTCGCAGTGATGCAATAGAACTAGTTTGGGTTCACCAAAGAAGCTTTCAGTGAATATTTCTTTAAAATAACAATTTTTTCTTACTGTGAAGAACATTTATTAATCTAAAGAACCTTTTTTTTCCACTATAAAATCCTTTTGTGCATTGGAAAGGTTCCATGGATGTTAAACGTTCTTTGTGGAACCATCAATGCCAGTAAAGAACCATTATTTTTTAAGCATGTAAGGAGAACTGTGAAGTTTCTGATGTTAAAATACTTCTAACCCAGTTCAATATTCAAAAAGACAACTATAAATAAACCACGTGTAGGTTGATTCCTGCATTAACATGGACTATGTGGCTTTTCAGAACATTGTTCTGCTTGTTTGAGAATCTCCAACACTTTGACAAAGCAATACTGGCTTGAGGTAAGACTGCTTTTCAGTTTTGTGATGCTAGATGAGGAACAAAGTACACTTTATCTTTAAAAATCAACATAACAGCATTCATAATCCATTTACTTCTGTTACATGACATATTTCCAAGTGAAATAGGATAAACAAGAAACAAAATGGACTTTTGTGATTTTATTCATGTAGAATTAATTTGGTTGTAAAAAGTGGGCTTTCTGTTCTAGAACAGACAGAGACTTCAATGTAAATTTGCTAAAACAATGCCTAAATAGCTTTTTGGCTATAAGTTAACATTATTATTTTTAGTCTAAAAGATCAAAAATGTTTTAGAGGTGAAACAAGATTTTATATTTTAATTAACATTAGGCTGACAAATATTCTTCTTCTTGGGATAACATGCACTAATGAATAATGCATTATAAGACCACAAACGTTTAATAAAACAGTAAAAAGGGTCACTTTGTATTTTACGTTGACTTTTAAAAGTCATCCGATGAATAAAAACAACTCCCACTTCACTCTCTAAATCAATCTTTGAATATACTCCTGAATGAGAAACTCTTTGCACATCTTTGTACCGGTTGCAGTTTGTTTGAGGTTCACTTGCTTACCCGAAATGCTAAGTTGTGGTAAAACATTTTTAACAGTCGCCTCAGCAAAGAAAAAAAACTTGATTACACTCAGCATTCTGTCTCCTTGAACTGCTTTTCAGATCCAAATGCAAGACACACTCGTCTCTCAAAATTCTAAAGCTATGATGCAAAATAAAACCCACAAAACAAAGCGCCTATCAAAAAACCTATTAGCATGAGTAATTCACAGATAACAAAAGGAAGCTGCATTTCAAAATTGAGTTCATAAGCAAAAAATCATTTCCATCCTCAGGGTTACAGAATTTATACTCCAACATTAATGTGGCATAATTCATGGGCACTATTATTTGTAAACAGCCAGTATGAGGCACAGCCTTTCCAAAGAACGACTAAATGCAGAATATCCTACAAAGGACAAATGGCATTATATTTGTCTGTAGGGTGCAGGTTGGAACAAGTCTAATGTTAATTCAGGAGCCTGGAGCTCGGTCGCCCTTCCCATCTAGTGCAGTCTCTTACACACACACACACCTCTCACGGGGACTGAATTGCTAAGTAGCTTTATATAACACCAGTTACCATTTAGATCCGTGTTTTAACTCCTATTTTGACATAATCTGATTAAACATATCTGCCACAGACGATTTTGGAAAAGTGTTACAAGAAGTCCAGAATATAGGAGTGTTCAAAAAGTGTAAAACACTCATAAACCCTGATACAGCTACAATACAGCTCTGAGTTCACATTAGCCTGATTAGCATTCATGTGGCTAAATTTGATGCTAGTAACATCAATGTACTTTGAAAATGCATATCTTGAATCCACTGTAAGTCACTTTGGATAAAAGTGTCTATAAATTACTACATGTACATGAAAACATAAGACAAGACACTGCTACGTTGTACAGGAGGAAGCAAAGATAACCAGGAACAAAAAAAAAATACCTAGAAACATATATTTGAAGCCACAATCTTCAACAGAAGCTGAGTTTAGATTCACTAGCAGGGTACAAAACAACAAATTTTGTTAAGCAATCACCCTCCTGTCGGTTTCCCACAGCAGCGGTTCTGCTCTGGTTACAGATATTATAATATTCATAAACTAGGTTTTTACATTTTATGAAGATAATCTGAGTGGTGCTTCATGTGCAAAATTCCACACAAACCTGTCTGCTCACAATTTCATGCTGCCAGCTGAAAAATAACCACACGTCTGTGCAAAACACCCAATAAGCCGTACAATTTGAGAGCAAGTTACATTCTGAAGTTTAATACTTAGGTTAAAGGTTTACACAAAGCAAGCACCACAAATTAAAAATAAATAAATAAATAATAATAATAATAATAATAATGAATTCAACTGTTCAAAAGCCCCATTGAACAAAACAGGCATTATAGAAGAGATACCTTTGAGCGGTGCAAAAACCACGTGGGTGTTTTGGGTTCTTTTTGCTAAATTTTGCATTTGGCATCTGACTTTGGCATCAATGCATTTTAATACTTCACCTGGCAAAAAACAAGTACACTCTGAACTCCCAAATTGGAGAATTGGAATACTGTGGGATGCAGACACTATGTCTGGATCGGGAATGACTGTGTCTTGAAATTCCTCTACCCTGGGAGAAGAAACAGACGCAGTGTTGCCACTGTGGCATAAGAAAAAGGTTTTTGTCCAACAATAACTAGAACCCAAAAGGAGAGAAATGAGAAACGGAGATACTGAGAGAATGAAAGCACAAGGAAGCTCATCCTGAAAGTAAATAACTTAAAACTCACAATAGATCTTTAATAAGGATTCAAAATATCTTAAAGATTAGGATGTTTTCCAGTCTACAAATCTTCAATCAGCCTAGAAGATAGATTCAATCAGATGTTTCGTCTAATACTATTAATAACAATAATCCACCCTGTCAACGTGGAGATGACTGTCACGCCAACATAAAAAGAATCAAATGCATCTTAAACATGATTATCAGCACAAGACAAGATATAAGCTTGTGAACACTCAAAAAACTCTCATTTGGCCTACTTCCTGTTAGATAGATTTGCATAGTCAATCATACCACACAACAATATTCTATGTAGGGACCTACTTGATTCAAATTAGGCTTTCCTTAAGGCAACGTCGCTAACATGTAATTAAGGTCAGCATTATGCACACTGAGACTGTTTCTCCACTAATTATCACTGTTGGATGTCACAGGCTTTCCCACATACACCCACGTCCATGAAAATCTCATGCTATACTATTAATCCAATCAGCTAACATGCTTCGACATCCTACTGTTTTTACATTTAAAAACAAATCATCATGCAAAGAGGAGGCACGCTACAAAGAACGTATTCATCTCTGATGTGAAAATTCAGATTGCACCTTACATCTGCAACCATAAGAGTTGCACTTCTTCTACACAAGACAGTGAGAGCATGTTAAACTCTCAAACATCCTGTCCATAGATCGAGAACTTTCAAGCCTCCAAAGAGGATGTCCCGTACAGCCTCACTGTTTCCCACTGGTACATGCAACCACTGTGACATCCACAAACCAGACTCTTCTGAAAGTGGGTCAACATGCATGCTGCAGAATGCAGGTTGCATATATATTTCTACATGCGTGACAACATATGCCGCTTGTGGCATAAATAATCACAATAAGTGATTTTTCTTGGTGTGAAGGGCTAAATGGAGATTGGGTCTCTGTAATTTTTCTGTCCTCTAGCAATTAACTCGGTGATGGGGGAGGATTCTGAATTCTTGTAGAAAATGAGGGAGATAAGAGACCCTAGCCCCAGTGTCAGCGGTAGCTCTTCTGCCCCGATGCGGGCCGCAGGCTCGAGAAGATAGCAGAAGCTCTCTACGTTTCCCCGAGCCTAGCTAGAGAAAGCACAAGGTGAAGATCCACAGATAATACAAGCTTCCAATCACACGGCAAGGCAGGATGAAGATGTGGAAATCTTAAGAAACGAAAACCACGAGGGGGACATCGTGTGAAGGTTAGAGACAAGGCTAGACAGTCAAAGAAAAAGAAAAATAAAAAATTCTAAGTTGAACAACAGATGGGTCTTTGGCTAGACTGTTAGGTTGTTCAGGAATTTCAAGTTTGAGCAAGTTGAGCAGCTAGTTCAGTATTAGTAGTGCTTATCAAAGCACTTATATTTGCCCAAACCCCAAACTTGCTCAAAACCCCAACAATCCCACACTTAAGAAGATTACCTACCTACGGACCAGAATCTTGGAAAAGTGAATTGGGAATGGGTCATTTTTAATTAGGCAAGTAAGCAACCACCGACAATACGCTTGGAGAACACCTTACCCGTATACCAATGCCCTGGAGACCACGCAGAAGCATAATAGCATTGTAGCAGGTAAACACTAAATAAATCCATTTCAATCCTCAAAATCACATTTCAGTTATATTTGCCATACTTCACTGATGGTTTTTGCACACGTTTGCCACTGTCCTCACAATTTATTAAAAGCGAGGATTCGCTGTCCATTGCACACGTTTCAAACAGGGGTGCATTGATCTGTCTGAATCCTTTCCCAGCTTTCCTTACCACAACACTCCGTGAAGGATGATACCTTCAAACCTCTCAAAAAAAGATCTTCAGAAAACGGTTTTGTTCTTCAATAAAACAAGCAATCGATTGGAACCAATCCAGGCTGACCCCTGTGAGACCAAGGAGAATTGTGATCTTTCTTTTTCTCAAACCGAAAGGCAACTTGAGATAAACAGTGCACTTTCACTGGTGCACCTGACCAACACGGTCTGATTTTTTTTTCTCTCTGGAGCCCCCTGTAGCCAATTTCACTGCAACAGGAGGCTAGGGAGATAAAGCTAACCAGCAGCCTGCTCTAATCTAATCTCTAATCTAGTCTCTGTGTTCCAGCTTCGTGCATAGCTGACGTGAAGGAAGCCTGTGCTTTCAAGGACTTGATAGATAATCCTGACTGTGAGATAAAGATCAAGAGCCGTGATACCCAAGATATGATAGCAGAGGGGACAGGGACGCCATCCCCACCAAACACACCCGTCTCCCCTCACCCTCTGCCCCGAGGGCAAAAGCAGGCTGTCACGAGAGAAGGCGGCAGTAAGGGTGGATGTGAAGGCAATTTCCAAAGAAGGTGAGAGAGGGAAAAGAAAAAACAAAAGAAAAGCATTTTCTTTTTTCTGATTGAAGCAGTCCCACAGAGCTCCCCGGTGCAGACTAATACACATGCTGCTTCCTTTTTTCAGGCACACTTAAATATGCACAGCATAGCTTTGAATTATTTACCACCAAGTATCCTTTTCTTACAGCTCAGAGCTACTGCCAGGGCTTTTATGATGCACCTTTTCTGGAAAAGGGGGGTAGGGAGGAAAAAGAAACATGTCACTCTTCTTGTTAGCACAGAACTCAGTACGTGTCTCCCACCATGTACGCTACTACTTTAATCATACTCCTAACACTGCATGCTGTTTGATGAAATCATGTCCCTTCAACCTTTGACATGTGACTCCTGCATTGTTTGGCTAAATCAGTGGCTCAGGTACTGAGGGCTGGTTTTACACCGCAATCAAATGGAAATGGCTGGCGCTACAGTAATGAGATTGTCCGAATACAAATATCCAAATGTATAATGTTCGTTCTCGGCTCAAGTACCAAACCCAGGCTGCAACTATCCTGCAAGCCACCCTGCAGAGAGAGGCATATTAAAAGCTATATATCTGGATATCGCTGGGATATTAGAAGGCGGGTTGGCAGGAGATTATCTGGTTTATCGGTTAGCCTGCTCTGTATCTGAAGAACATCACGAAGACGGATTTTATTACAGAAGGTGCCTCGCTAGACCGCAAACTATTACACAAGATCGTGCTGACCAATTTGCTTTCACACTTCACTGAGTGCACGAGGTCTAGCTGCAAGTCGTACGTTTTCATCAGCGGATGCTCTAACCGCCAAGTTCCACCGATTCCAAGTCGGTTGACATGTACCATCAATAACAAGGTACCGTCAATGAGGCAAGACTAGACAAAGACATCACTTTTGATCGGTCTATATTTCATGAGATTCATTACCCAGGACGCTGCACAAATGCGCTAATTGCTTGTTGCCTCGTTACAAATTCACTTTGATAACGGAAAGATTTTGTCTCTATTAATGAAGTGTTGCTCAGTGCATTATTCAGACTACAGATTCCTGCGATGAAACTTGGCCCCCTCTCAAAACACCCTGCTTAGTAATTGCCATGCAAATGGGCATATAAGAGCTATCTGCTTTGCAAATCCCAGTCAGCAGCTAGTCGTGCACAATCGAGACTCGGGCTGCCCATCAAAATGTGGCCAGTCCGTTTCAGCCCAGGCGCTCCTGAGTGGAGTTACACCTCTCCAGAGCTGGGCTTTATAAGAACTGACAGGCTCCTCCGGCTTTTCACGGCACCTCGGAGACCCTGATTTTCCGTGTAAGTGTGCGCAGCCAGCAGGTTCAGTGATTTTGCACAAACCATGCAGAAGAAGGCACCCCCTCTTCATTTCACGCTCATCAGCAGGCATTTACTATGAGCCAACTTTAGCGAAAGCTTTAAAGATTGCTACTGCTGCAAAATGAAATGCAGGACAAATGTGTGCATTAACAGGCCCTGTTTACACCTAATACTGTATTAACTCTTGTCTGTAATTTTTGCTCTAGATAAGCAAAACATTTTTTATCCGGCAGATCCGTTGGCCAACTAAGGACAAACTCCCTACAATCAAGACCTACGCAGTGTTCACTGTGCCATTTACTTAACTTTTAACAATAAAATAAAGTCCAGATATCATGACAACCAGCCAGAAAAATAACAATGCATTACCTCTGGGGGCTTCCATTTATATGGAAACTAACTTGAACTTGTTCTATGACGCCGTTCTTGTCTTGTTTATTAATTAGCTCTAAATATTTCTGTGCAATATTTCTCACAGCTTCAGCATATTGAAAATAAATGGCCATGTGGATAGACTCCAGATGAATGCTGTCCATTCATTTAGCTCTAATTCAAGAAACAGATTTTTATTCTTAGTCTGCCTTCAGCAGAATTGTTAACTCTGCACAGAAACAACATCAGAAGTGCAGCTTAGAAGGAACATCAGTCTCAGGTGATCTGAGTGCACAGTGCTAAATACGGGTGTAATTAGGGTCCAAAATTATAGGGACTCCTCCTTTTCAGTGAGAGATTTCTTATGACAGGTGTGACAGAGACCAATGGTGATGCAACAGAGCTCAACTTTATGCAAATGAGCAGTGATGTGATACAGTGATTACCAAAGACATAGCAGTGTGAATGTGAATACAAAAAAAAAAAAAGTTAAATATTACAGAGTTGTTCTGCAGGACATGTTTCAGCAATTCTAGCTGTGCAAAACATCGTTTCTCTTTATCTATATTTTTCTGGTAATTGGGTTTCTTCGCACATGGTTTTCCAAAGAAAAAAACAAACCTCACAAAAACAAAATTCTTATTTTCTGAAGCCATCATTTAATGCTTTGCTACACTGAATGACAGAAAATTATGACACAAACCACCACTGCGACCATCAGATTCTGAGATGAAGCATTAATTGAAATGCGGGATGCTTCGTTCCTCTGGGGTCAACCTGCCAAGATGTGTTTTTATTTATTTTGCCTGCAGTTGTACACAGCTGTAACATCTTGAGGAAGAACTTGCCAATCTGTGCGTTCTTATCGAAACAAGGACTCCACCGTACCAGATCTTTAAACAAGATTTCATCCTCAGCTCTATGGATTAGGAACCCAAAAGGATCCTGCTGTCATTTTATCTTTGTAGCATAGTTATGAAGCGGACATGGAAGCCAGGCCCATACAAGTTTGACGTGGTAATCTCACATTGCTGCCACTGGTAAAAAAATAAAATAAATAAAAAAATAATAATAAAATAAAAAATAAAATTATTATTATATATATATATATATATATATATATACTGTATATAGCAACAAGGGCATGTGAAAAGCTCAAAAGAAAACATATTGCAGCACTTTTTGATCTTTCTTGCGTCACATGACTGTAGCAACTGTGCTCATTATTGCATAGGTAAATCATTACTATAATTTATAAAATAGCCAAAGGCTTAGTCACCTAGCATCATTATTTTTCTTAACATGCTAAATATTGTACTGTAAATGTCACTGGCAAGAGTGTCTAGTTTTCATTATTCAGCTCTTTTACAAATGCTAAATCGGTTTAATATATTCATATACTTTGTAGCAGTTAATTTTACACTGCACTAAATAAGACTTTGCTGATTTAACATTACTGACATGACCTAAATATTCATATGCAACACTGAGAGGCAATAATATTTTCCTGGTCTCTCAACTTAATTTTAAATTTGGAAAAGTTACAATTCATAATTTACACATCAAACCATGAAAATGCTTTAAGAAATGAAACTAAAAAGAAAAAAAAGGGAGAGAAAGTGCAAGAAGGAAAGGCCAGTATTAAATGTGAATTGCAACTTATTCAACTTTTTACAATGGAAATGGGCTAACAGCTTAAACATGGCACACTGTCAGCATGCTAATTCAAGCAGTAAAATACCATAACACATCGCTTCCATGTGCGGTAACAATATAAAGAAAACTTACAGTAGCTGTGCACTTTTGTTGTATATGTTAACTTGTCCATTTACTTAGAAATGATCTTGCAACATAGTACTTGAATCAAAGAACCAACAAATCAAAGACTTCCATATTTTGTTAAATGTATTATTCATTCAAATTCTGTTTTGAAAGTCTTATTATTGTAGCCCAGTTTGTGCTGATTACAGTGTTATTAAACTTTAGACATTCAAATGTTTGTAAGCAACTGAAAAAAGCACAAATGTCAGGGCATGTCAAAACTTTTCCAGGGCCCAAAACACCCTCGACCCCAGAGGGTTAATGAGGTATCGGGTGCAGCTTGTAATTTGTACAAAGTAATTTTTTTTGCTCTGAACAAATATAAAAGTGACAATAAAGATCATCTGGATCTGATTGCATCCAACTGGATCTCTAATTAATGAATAGGCCTAACTACGTTAATGCATTTTCACTCATAGCACTTGCTGACCCTTTGCATTGATACATTAGACATCATCTGGGAGTCAAATTGTTTTCCATAGCTCAAAGCACATGACAAAGACAAATAAATTTTCAAACGGGTCAATGCAACCGGTGCAGACCAGTGCATGACAGATGGAGGAAGTGTAAAGGAAACTTGTCTGATGCCAATAACCAGTCTACATTTTGAGAGATTCTACATGCTTCAAATGAAAACACAACTGCAGCTTATTCAACAAACATTAGCCTACTATGGACAG
>NW_015631145.1:222726-227048 GCF_001515625.1 Sinocyclocheilus rhinocerous | reverse complement strand
ACTAATATATATATATATATATATATATATATATATATATATAGCCTCAGTCTCAATGTATTTAATGTTTTAGTTTATAATGTCACAGAGGAAAGCTGACCTGTGAAAACACGCTAGGTTTAATTTCACACTCTCATTTGCAGTGTGGCTCAATAATCATTTAAATGCAGATCACATGAAAGCATATCACGCTGAAATTGCTTTGAGTGAACTAACCTGTGCTGTCTTTAAAAATGCTTCTGAGCGGAAAAGCACTAAAACAGCAAATCATCGGCGCTTGAATTAATGAGGCTATCGTGTGGGAATATTTTCCGAGCGCTATCTGAAGACGCGTGCATCCCTCAGACTGGGTGGGGTGTTTCGGGGGAACTTGAGTGTTGTAATTGTCTCTGTCTGTGAGCCTCTGAAACTGCTGCTGACATTAGACACTGCTCATTTCAAAGAGCGCGTCAGATGCAATGCCTCCTTCAAACGGAAACCACTTCATTTCATCCACATCATTTGAAAACTCGCCACACATGGGTGTCAGGAGTATACGGCTCTTGCTTAAAAAGGTTTTTGACTACAGAGCTGAGGAAACAATGACAACTGAGAATTATAAACATAACTGGAAGCCATGTTATTACTTAGTCTCTGAATTTCTTTTCTTTCTTTGATTCACGTGAGGAAAGTTACAAATGGCAGAACAAATACACAAGTACCATGCGAGGCAGTGTTATGACAAGCATGTGTAATGCTTGACATGATGTCTTACTATAATGATTCTGCAATCTCACAATGCAATCACACTCCCATCATCCACTGACAACAATACTGTAAACACCGCCATATGCTTCTCCAGTATTCAGTATATTATATGATGCACAATGATACACAAGTGATCATGTGTGATCATAAAGCAGACATCAACAGGGTGACCAGAACCTCAATGCAAAGCAGAAGCTATGTAGAAAGAGACCACAGAACAATACAAGTGATATGAAACCATCACAGCTGTGTAAGAAATCAGTTATGACGGTCAATTATATAGTTTAACAGTATCCATCCATTACAAAAGCACTTAAAATTGCTAAAACAAACAAAACTAAAAATATATATAAAAAAAGCCAATTCAAAATAACAATAAGAGCTATAATAGTATATAAATAATAATAAATAATTCAGATTTTGCATTATTTAATGCACGTATGGAAATGTAAATTGCTATAGATAACTAATAATAATGTTAAAACAGACATTAAAAAAAACTAATAGAATCTAAATAATACTAAACACTAATGTTCAGTTGTTAAAAAAAAAAAAAACTGCAGGAAAAATGAATTTGAATTTCATCAAAACAGATAATGGTGTTTAAAGTTCCTACTCCCTCTCTTAAAAAAAAAAATATATATATATATATATATATAAATACCCAAGTGCTTCAGGTGACACACAACAGGTGAAAAGCCCCCGACACCCGCGAACAAGAAACTAATTCTGGGTTAAACTGCTCCAGGTGAGGAAGGGAGAAAGAGAGCGCAATAGTGGGGTATGATCTGTGACATTTAAGGTACTGTGAAGGTGAGCTGCTGTGGGCGCCCGCTATGAGTGACAGGTGATAAATACAACGGTCAGCCCGCAGCTCTGCCTCACACACTAATCGTACGGAAACCTTTCATGCCGTGTCCCACCTTCCACCAAAGCCCCTTGCCTCCATCTGCCCTGAACACCACCCTCCCCCTCTGCTCTCTCGAAAACTACACTTTCACCTTTAATTACCCCATTTAACTGACAGAAAACAGGAAGTAAAGAAATATCTAAATAAAAAAGTACTGTTTTCAAGTAGCGTAAAACAAATGTAGAGCGCAATAGGGGGGTATGATCTGTGACATTTAAGGTACTGTGAAGGTGAGCTGCTGTGGGCGCCTGCTATGAGTGACAGGTGATAAATACAACGGTCAGCCCGCAGCTCTGCCTCACACACTAATCGTACGGAAACCTTTCATGCCGTGTCCCACCTGCCACCAAAGCCCCTTGCCTCCATCTGCCCTGAACACCACCCTCCCCCTCTGCTCTCTCGAAAACTACACTTTCACCTTTAATTACCCCATTTAACTGACAGAAAACAGGAAGTAAAGAAATATCTAAATAAAAAAGTACTGTTTTCAAGTAGCGTAAAACAAATGTATTCTCATTCACCTTCTGAAGTGCGTTTAAACAGATCCCGGGGCCACTTTTTTTTGTTGTTCTTTTCTTCGTCGGTCATTTGTATGTGTCCAAAGCACAAAAGGAAGTGCCAACAAACAAGACATCCATCACCTTGACAGACAAAACAAATTACACACTGAAGAGAACCTTAATGTGTCACCCAGGCTAACAGTGTCAAGGCCGGGTGCCAGGGAACCTGCACTCTCCCCTGCGTCCGTTCATCCGCTCGGGCTGCTTTTAGACACGAGGCCAACCACAAGACACCGCTGTGAGCACAGCAAGCGGACCCACTTTATATTAAGTGGCCTTAACAACTATGTACTTACATTTAAAATCATAATTTTGTACAATGCACTTATTGTGTACATACATGTTTTTACATTGTACTTATATTTTAAAAATACCTGCATGTAATTACATCTGTAATTCATTTCTGTAATTACATTTATAATTACACAGTTGACCCATCCCTTACACCTTAACCCACCCTTAAACCTACCCATACCAACAAACCTGTCCCTAACCTTACCCGTATCCCACCTTAATAGCAGCAAAAATGTTTTGCAATACAATATGAACACAATAAGTACATTGTACTTAATTTTTGATGTAAGTACATAGTAGTTAAGGCCACTTAATATAAAGTGGGGCCCAGCAAGCTAAAGCACTTCAAAAAACACTGATGTTACATCAACACGCTTTTTGTTTTTATGGGGGTTTTTTTCTCAAGCGTTAAATATTCAGACATTTCACTTCACGAGTTCATGAAGGCTGTTTCTTCACAGCTTCAAAGTGAGATAATACTAAAGTGATGTCTTTCATCATTTCGCTGAACTCAAACTCAGTCTGATGATGACAGTCGGTGAACTTTATGCAATATGTGACCTGTTCCATCATTTTGAGCCGCTTGTCCCAAAAACACATTGAGTGAACAAGGAAAGTCTCTCTAATGGTATTATACTATATATGTTTATACTCCAAATCATTATAGAATCAAGATAAAATCATGTACATTAAGTATAAATTAATTCATTAATTTCAGATCCTTTATACGGTTTTTATTTACAATATTAGTAAATGTTGTCAGAAAAACTTCTTTCTTAGTAAATGATTTCTAAAGATTCTAAACAATTTTCTGAGAAAAATCTGGATTTTTTTCAAACATATGTTTAATATAATATAAAATATCAGTAGTAAAAATACAAGGCATTTCTAATATAGTGCATATTTTGAACAACATATGATTTTAGCGATATGCTCTTCTCTAAAGTCATTTTTACTATTTCAGCAGTTCAGCAATGAAATGTCCAGTGAGTGGCACTAAACGATTAATGCTCTGTCGCGTTCAAAGATAGCATACCACCTACACTAGACTATAAACCTAACTGTTAGTGTTAATATAAGCAAATATGAGATAAAAACAGATTAGCTTGAGCAATCATGCAATTTTAGCTTGGTTTTTTTTTTCCAAGTCTTTGAGTGGTTTTATCATGACTCGTGTTTCACCGGACTTGCTGTACCAGGTGAGCTTCCAAGCAAGTTTACCACGTCAGAAAAGCCATTCATATGGAGCTGGTTATATAATGAACAGTGTTGGGGAAAGTTACTTTTAAAAGTAATGCATTACAATATTGCGTTACTCCCTAAAAAAGTAACTAATTACGTTACTTAGTTACTTTTTATGGAAAGTAATGCGTTATATTACTTTTGCGTTACTTTCGCGTTACTTTTTAAATATAAGCAGGGCTTGATTGTTTTTAATTTAAAAGTTCTATTTATAGCAAATATAAAAGCCCTTTCACACCAAAAAGTCTAAAGAATAAACCTCAGGCTGAAGGAAAAGTAAATTCACGTCTGTACAGTAGAACGCAGGAGAAGAAACACTCTTCAGCAATAAAAAAAACAAAGCACAATTGTTAGTTTATCTAAAGTCATTTTTGCTTATTAGTATGGTTTAACTGGATCATCAAAGGTCAGGAGATATTGGTTAATAAAATGGAATTAGATACATTTGTGTTATTTAACATATTTAATTATTGCAGGTTTGCATCATATTCTGAGTTTCATTATTTTTATTCATTTTGAGGAATACTGAATCTGTGTTTTTTTTTTTGTGAGTGAGATGAATTAATGCA
>NW_015631145.1:184771-222624 GCF_001515625.1 Sinocyclocheilus rhinocerous | reverse complement strand
GTGAATACTAAATCTGTTTTTTGTGAGGGGGATGGATTAATGCACATTCACATTTAGTCTAGAACTACAGTAACATCATGTTCACACAGCGCACACAACGCCTCTGTACTCCCGATTTCTCCCAATATGGGGACAGGAGAGCTGTCAGTCAATAAATGGAAAAAAGTAATCTGATTACGTAACTCGCATTACTTGTAATGAGTTACCCCCAACACTGATAATGAAAACATCATAATATATTCGTTTGCAAATCATGCACTATGATAAAACTGGTTTGAGGTAATTAAATAGTATTGTGTAAGAAACAGCACAAAAATAAGTCTTTACTAATCAATAATCTACCAAAAATTTTTTGCGTTTTACTGCCAATAGTGCTCATTTCATCTGGAAACTAGAATTTACTATATTTACAATTTTACACTTATGCATTCAGCAAACCCTTTTATCCGAAGTGACTTACAAAAGTAGATACATGTTTGGAGTTTCACTAAAATGTAGTTAGAGACACATTTTTCCAATAAGCCTGGGTTGCATACTGTTCTACAGTATAGAGTGTTCCTTCACACAAAGACTTGGTTGAGTTCAGCAAGTAAAATATAATCATGATCTATAAGCATTCGACTAAACCAAGTCTGCAGAGTGGATGGATGGATACAGAGGGTTTTGTAAAGCCAATAAAAAAGTATAATTACATGCCTTCGGCTTTGGTGACAATCTGTGGCGCTGGTGACAGCCACCAGGGCTGTGAAGAGGCAGGAAGGATTACTGTCACCCAGCCTCTAGTCACCTCAGCTGGGGGGTCACCTTGAATGCAGCCTTACAATTTTACCAGTCATTAAACACCAAATCCAGTCTCCACGCACACCTTCCTCATCATCGCTCAAAACTGACAAGGCCATCACATTAGAACCAGAGCATCTGGTTTGAGAGTTGTGGCGTCTTTGTGACTAAGCTAAACTGTGTTTGACATAATAACGTTGTGTACTCAGACTGTACTCCCTGCCAAACAGATTAGGTCTCAGACTCAAAACAAGCCCTTGGAATTAGCGTTTATTCAAATCAACGTGATGAAATGGACATTTCAAGTTCAGCATCTTCATTGTCCCCTTGTTTTTTTTGTTTTTTTTTCTCATTTAGCTGGCTTGTACTCTCCACAACCAGCGTCTGGTGACATAGTTAAAGGTACGTGTTGACGTCTCTTATTTAATATTCTTCGTGTTCAATATCGAAGCGCCGAGCCTTACATATTCAGCAATTGGGAGATATTTTTCAGGCCAGACAAAGCGCCCATGATAAATTGGACAATAAACACTCTAATCTAATATGGCAGACATGCGCAGGAGGCTAATGGGCTGGTGAATATGAGCTTGGTGTACGCAGAGACACCTCCTGAAGCGGGCCAGAAAAGGATTAGCACTACTCACAGTTAGCACCATTACGCCCAGGCATTTATTCCACAGAATTGGTGTCTTTTATCACAAGTTTAGTTTTTTTTAAGTGGGCGGAGAACGAACAGGAAATTGGTAACATGAACTGATTTGCAGGCAGTATTGAACAGTCAAATCATAGAATGAGCAACAATGAGATCTAATAGCTATATTTAGACCACTGCTTTGGTGGACTATTTTTATAGGCAGATAATGAAAAACAAGGACCACAGATGAGCACAAAAAGTTGTCAAACAAGAAAAGAGATTTTTCTAAAGGATTCAGCCTTTACTGTGCCACATCAAGGCCATTTACTTCCCTAACGCCTGACGGCTGTTGTTCAGCAGGTATTTCGAGCTCAAAGTATTTCAAGCATATTCGTAAACTTCTGAGAATATTTTTAAGTTTGTCGAGATGAGCACTGACTTTAACAGCACAGTTTCCTGGAATATAAGTATCATGTGGTTGCTATGTAATATTTAACATCCTGGTTATACAATTTCTTAGGGCATTTTTTTTTCTGTTACATGGAATTCATTAGCCTGGTGCAGCAACTCCCCAGAGCGCTCGAAAGCTTTCAACAAAATACATTTTGATTACACATTGCCCAAAATAATCTCTTTAGAACCAGAAGCGAGTTTTCACTGTCTTGCTTTTAGCGGGAAAAAGGTTTCATGCCCTTCAACTCCATCTTTTATTCGAGAACAATGAATTATGAAACGTGCCAATGTGAAATGCCCAAATGCAATGAGACTTCATATGTGTATTTTTTTTTATTTCAGTTAAGTTAATTCAAGGCTACAGCTTTGCATGAAATCAATCCTAACTTGCCAAACTCCTGTATGAAGAAATGATAAATCTCCTTAAAAGCAGTGTAAGATAATATAACCTATTAAATATTAATGATAATAAGTAATCTTCATCTATCAATGTGACCACTGATAGCCTGAAGTTATTTTATCATTATAGTCTATTAGTGCGTAAATTAAGGTCTTAAGGGTTAATGAAGAGGTTTCATGCCCTTCAACTCCATCATCTTTTATTCGAGAACAATGAATTATGAAACGTGCCAATGTGAAATGCCCAAATGCAATGAGACTTCATATGTGTATTTTTTTTTATTTCAGTTAAGTTAATTCAAGGCTACAGCTTTGCATGAAATCAATCCTAACTTGCCAAACTCCTGTATGAAGAAATGATAAATCTCCTTAAAAGCAGTGTAAGATAATATAACCTATTAAATATTAATGATAATAAGTAATCTTCATCTATCAATGTGACCACTGATAGCCTGAAGTTATTTTATCATTATAGTCTATTAGTGCATAAATTAAGGTCTTAAGGGTTAATGAAGAGTGAATACGTTTTGTTAATAATGCAGAAATATCATAGGACGATCCCTGGGTCATGACATTGAGATAAAACTGGGTTTATCTCCGTATTTTGCGCAAAAATGGGTCTTAACACAATAGGGTCTGAAATTAACACCCGCCAAGTGCCAAATGAGAGTCAGGATGGAAAATAAAAAATTTGCCGGTTGTAATGTCATGCAAAATATTTAATTAAATATGAAATAGTTGCAATGATAGTCTCGCTGATGCAAACGATGTGCTCAGCTGAAATCAAAGACATAGAAACGTCCTAATAAAGAAAACACCTAATGTGACTCACATGCATCTCACTTTTACCTCAATGAAAAATGTAGTCATAAGTAAATAAAGAAAAATAGGGTAAAGTTTGTTGTTGTTGTTTAACCACAGATATGCAATGAAAATGTGGAACAACTATGCATCTTAATGTTTTTGTAATAGTTTCAGTGTGACAAATATTTAATGGAAAAAACAGCTAAATAATTTTAAAAAGTATATTTTTTTTGTCTGTGTTTTTGTATATATACACAGTTTGAATGCTATAGTAAAAATGGCAACAAGTTAGTTTTGGACCTTGTCACGCAAGCAACCCAAAATGTACTTTTTTGACTATATTTTTAAATTCAAGCTTGTCTTTTTTTTTGGGGGGGGGTATTTTTCCCTGACAGTTCAAAAGGATATAGAGCAGCGATACTAGATTCCCATCTTACAACCCGGTTAAAAAAAAAACAGCATATGCTGGTTAGGTATGTTTTGAAGCATGGTAGCTAGTTTGAGCTGGTTTAAGCTGGTCCTGAGCTGGTTGTAAGCTGGTCCTGGGCAACTAGCTCAAAACCAGGTACCATGCTTCAAAACATACCTAATCAGCATATGCCGTTTTTTTTTCAACATGGAAGACTGTATCTCAGGGACACAGTCATACATTCAGCCACTTAAACACTTCTTTCCTGAAGAATGTACAAATTCCATGTCACTTCCACTTCTGAAAGCTCAGCAAAGAGACTCCCGCAAACCACAGGGAATCGTCCTTTAGCTGTCCTGTCCGCACTACATTCCCGGCTTGATGCGCACTGATCTCTCACAGTCCAATTTCTCCCTTTATTCTGGGCCAGGACTGTTCAGCGTTTCACAATTGCTTCCCAAATGCTATTGGATGAGACAGAGACACGAAGCATTTGGAGGAAAAACAGGCCTCGCCAGCTGCGATAACAATGTATAATTTAATCTAAGACTGTGTACCGACCCTCTGTAGACCTTCAGCCACTCCTTCTCAAGTCTTTGCATTATTCAAGCTAATGGTACCCTGAAATAGAAAAACAGCTTCTTATCTCTTAAAAGTTTTATAGCGCAGAGCGCTCAGAGAGTGGGAGGCAGGCACACGATGCAAAGACGGAGCATGAGGAACCGAGCAAGTGACATGTTTGCTCTAATGCAAACTGAAGGATCTTTTTGGCCTAGAGACGGTCAGCCTCCAGCGGAAGAATCCCATTGGATGATAAAGTGATATAATTCCTTGAGGGATCTTCTCGCTGGTCTCGGTCCAAGCAGAGCTGGTGACGTTTAAGTCTAATTACATGATTTGGGTTGCGACATCATTTGAGGAACAAGGAGGAGGGTCGCCGGACACTGTTTATCCTGTAGGGGGGTTTTAAACAGGACCATGGAGCAGCAATGAAGTTCTGAAGCCAAGTCTTAGACGCATCAAAATAATGACAAGTCTACCAAACTTCAACTGCTCTTGACTATAATAACAAGAGGCGCTCAAAAATAACTCGCAGCAAAAATAAAGCAAAGATATTTAAAGAGGTCACAGGAAGGTTTTAAATAAATCTAAAGCCAGCTGACATGCACTACATAATCTAAAGCACTTGTGACCAAAAACAGCATCTCAGTTCTGCAATACCGTGAGAAATCACACTTCATTAGATGGCCAGCTTGACCATCCATCTGTGAGTACATTAGTGAGTCCAGTGAGTTTATTGTCACAAGTCCAGTGAGTTTATTGTGATACTGTTTATAACTAAATATATGTACTTGCATATACTTTTTTAAAATGTAATATATATAAACATTCACTGCTAGTCAAACTGTTTGACACACTTGACTGAACTCTCCTCAGCAAGCAACACAATTTACTAAGACTGTGTACCGACCCTCTGTAGACCTTCAGCCACTCCTTCTCAAGTCTTTGCATTATTCAAGCTAATGGTACCCTGAAATAGAAAAACAGCTTCTTATCTCTTAAAAGTTTTATAGCGCAGAGCGCTCAGAGAGTGGGAGGCAGGCACACGATGCAAAGACGGAGCATGAGGAACCGAGCAAGTGACATGTTTGCTCTAATGCAAACTGAAGGATCTTTTTGGCCTAGAGACGGTCAGCCTCCAGCGGAAGAATCCCATTGGATGAAAAAGTGAGATAATTCCTTGAGGGATCTTCTCGCTGGTCTCGGTCCAAGCAGAGCTGGTGACGTTTAAGTCTAATTACATGATTTGGGTTGCGACATCATTTGAGGAACAAGGAGGAGGGTCGCCGGACACTGTTTATCCTGTAGGGGGGTTTTAAACAGGACCATGGAGCAGCAATGAAGTTCTGAAGCCAAGTCTTAGACGCATCAAAATAATGACAAGTCTACCAAACTTCAACTGCTCTTGACTATAATAACAAGAGGCGCTCAAAAATAACTCGCAGCAAAAATAAAGCAAAGATATTTAAAGAGGTCACAGGAAGGTTTTAAATAAATCTAAAGCCAGCTGACATGCACTACATAATCTAAAGCACTTGTGACCAAAAACAGCATCTCAGTTCTGCAATACCGTGAGAAATCACACTTCATTAGATGGCCAGCTTGACCATCCATCTGTGAGTACATTAGTGAGTCCAGTGAGTTTATTGTCACAAGTCCAGTGAGTTTATTGTGATACTGTTTATAACTAAATATATGTACTTGCATATACTTTTTAAAAATGTAATATATATAAACATTCACTGCTAGTCAAACTGTTTGACACACTTGACTGAATTCTCCTCAGCAAGCAACACAATTTAAGATATCATTCATGTCCACAGCACAACTGTGCATAATGAGTTGCACACCAAATTTAAATAGTTATTTTGACTTGACTTAGCAAGCACCACTAATAAAAAAAATGAGTATGCGTGTACAAACTTTTGATTGGTATAAACCCTTTTGGACTAGCGTGTCTTTGACTCAAAAAAAAAAAAAGAGCAATAGAGAGAAAGAGAAGGAGAATGGAAATTAATAGAAGACATGGGTGAGAGGGTCTTAGGCCGTAAAATATACATCCTCCCATCCATCAGCCTCTGCTGTCATCTCTGAAGCATAAAATCCCCCATAAAACACTGTTACTGTTGGGAACGCTCCCCACTGCAATTAGACAGCAGCTTCATTAGAGAGAGTGTGACGGAAATGGCAGCGTTCAGAGGAAGGGGCAGCGCGGGGCAGATGTGCTCTGATCATAGAGTCCAATCTGGACAAATATTTCTTCCCTTCTGTCCATCAAGACCCGAAATAGAATATAACGGTGTTTTCAATGATGAAATACGTCCAGCATGAATAATAGCTATATGTGCCAGTTAAACTTCAGTCAGCAGATCAGATCTCTCACGAACACACACTATGAAAATCTCCTTCATGTTAAATTGAATACTTGGCATCAATACTTGGTCAATGTTGGAGAATAATCAACTAAATGCAGTGCAACATTCATCAGAAGCATGACAATAGCCGTTGTAGCTTCTTGAGTAGCAAGCTATATTTTCAACAATTAGCTGTGTAGCATGACAAAATGCTGCATAGCTTTTTTATTGTCACTGTGTTGCTTAAATAGATTTACAGCAATAAGAATAAGAGTAAAGAATAAGAATAGAGTCAATAAGCAAACAAAAACCCTCTTAAGTTGTAAAACAAAATTATCAATCTCAAATAAACACTTCTCAAATTAAAACTACATTGCATCCTTAGTGTCAATGTAGTTAGCTATGTGTTAGCAACTAGCTTCAAAAAAGTAGACTGTAGTTTAACAACTTAAAACAGAACAGTTAAAAGGCAATGTCTCCTTACATGGTGTCAGTTTAGCTAGCTACTTTTTGTTAGCAACTAGCTTCAAAAGAGTAGATTTACTGTAGTTTACCTTAAAAACAGTAGTATTTTGCTGCTTGCCAAACTACTGTTGCTTCAAAATAACTCTGCCTGACTGTGGTGCAGTGTACATGCTCTAGATTGGAGCCTAGGTGTTTACACTAGTCATGTAGGTTTGAATCTGGCTAACACATCCCGATTCCATCCCCACTCTCATCACAATAATGTCCTTTCTGCATTTCCCACTGTATCTAATAAAAAAGCAGCAAAGCCCCCAATATAAAAAGATTAAATACTTGGCAAAACTGTGATAAGCTGAAAATTGCACTCAAATCTGTCACCCTGAGCTTCAAAAAAAGAACACTGTTCATTTTAGTGATAAATTTACCTTCTTTTGAGGCGTGTCTGCATTGTGCAACGTATGAGCATATCAGCCCCCCATAGACCACCACACTTCAGCTCCCCGGAGAGACATTATTACCAGTTATGAAAGCAGCGGTCTGGTTGGGGGCGCTCTGTCGAGATGTTGCGACATTGACAGTGAGGGGAGAGAATAATTGAATGTGCCATTGTTGCATGGCACTCTGCAAGCGCTCTGTGTGGCAGACTGTGTTCAGAGGAACAGAGAAATTATTATTCTCCCATGCACAGTTAGAATCACTTGTCTCGCAGACATATAATGGTGAGCGCTGAGACATCAGTGAAGCACAGGCCCATGAGAGAGCCTGAAATCCATTTCCACACAAGCAGCAAGTTTTGAGAATTGTTAATTGCTTCTCTGATTAGCCGCTCTGAAAATCTGTCCACCCAGGACCTCAAGACTCCCAAGTCGGAAAGGATTGTGAATTGGGATCCATAAGCAAGACATTGCTTTTACACACTAGTCTTCAGGCAGTAGCAGTGACTTGCATGAAGGTGCTCCTTGGTCACAAGCAGACGGGGGCCTGAAGGAAGAATTACACTTCTGAGCTTTGGGTTTATGTTCATTTTCATGGACTAGTTTCATGACGAAGCCAGACAGCCAAGTGCATTAGAATTCAGGTACATTTCTGAGAGTGTGTCTCAACGTCTTCTCACAGTGGGCAGCCTACAGGTCCTCATGCGGTCCAGCGTTTGCCATATGGAGGGGCTGCATTTCAGGGATTCGGTGACCTGAACAATAGGAAATGGAAAAAAATATCTGGTGGAGAAGGCAGCGGTGGATATTTCCAAGCTGAGTTTGAAGGGAATGCTGGGATATGGTGTGAAACAGATGGAGGGCGACATTGAGTGGGTTCGGTTTGCCCTCTAAATGCCATGTCCCTCAGGTAGCCCAGGAGAATAAACCTCTATTAGGACAGAGAGATTGACTGGCACATTTAAATTTTGTGAGGGCATAGCTTCGCAAGACTGTGTTTATGTCAGGGAGAGAACGAGAGATAGCGTATGAGGTCTGACTTGGCCCCTGAGAATTCCCCACTATCAGGAAGTCCATGGTGACAGTCACATTTAAATACATGGGAGACAACATGCTTGAATTTCATTTTAGATAACCTAGGAGACCGTGGAAGCCGAACAGAAAAGCACAGACTTTAAGTGCAAGAGTGCTAACTGGGGCCAGGGCTACAAGGTTCTCTCCATTCAGCCCTTCCAAAAGCACTAACAAAAAATAAAAATATTTCATGTGCTGTACTCACACGCAAAATGTGATGCATAATTACATATGCTAATATAAAAATGCCATTGCATTTTTGAAATGTAAGGAGAAATTAAACTGAATTTGCATTGCTAGTGGTGTTTTTTTGGAATTATGTGACACTTAAATCAGAAATGCAAAGCACAAGTGAAATGAAAAATATAAATAAACCTACCAAAGCACTAGGCTACAATTATGCTGATGTAAAAATCACTTTAATCAAACATTTAATCCAAGCATCATTAAAAAAAAAAAGACAGCAACCACTGTTCCCGGGCAAATACTCTCACACGCAGAGCAAAGTAGCACTAGGGATTGTTCTATGGTGTTTTTTTGGAATTATGTGACACTTAAATCAGAAATGCAAAGCACAAGTGAAATGAAAAAAATAAATAAACCTACCAAAGCACTAGGCTACAATTATGCTGATGTAAAAATCACTTTAATCAAACATTTAATCCAAGCATCATTAAAAAAAAAAAAGACAGCAACCACTGTTCCCGGGCAAATACTCTCACACGCAGAGCAAAGTAGCACTAGAGATTGTTCTAAACGCTCATAATAACAGTACAGCAACAAATACTCGCCCATGCTAGGCTGATCTTATCATATCCACAGGTAAAATTACACCTTTTCAAGTGTGTCATGAAGAGGTAATTGGGCGTGCGGTGTCATCTTCACAAAGAGGAAAGCTGGAGCCCAATTCACACAGCTGTTCTGACCATACCCTAATTGCTCCATGGGAAGCCAATGCCCTCTATCTCACCAGAGGCCAAATATTATAGGGATGTCACATTTATTTACTTCCCCCTGAAATACAGATTATACTATTTAGAAAGTATAGGCTAACACGGCGTCTTGTTTTCCCATTTCAAACAGAAATGGGCCAAAAATAGGGGAGAGTGTTCAGATTACAGATGGCAACATGCTTTCCACTCAACGGAAGCTGTTCAAGGACAACATCCCTGATATTTACAAAACACAGACTGAGATCAGCCTCTTAATGTATTATCACTAATTAAAATGAAATTAAATGGCACTGCTTCTGATAAATGTATTCAATTTTGGATTTAAAAAAAAAAAAACATTTTAGCATGTTCACCCTCCAAACATGTAGGGCTTTTCTTCTGCAAAAAATGCAAGAGAGTTTTCCATCATGAAGTCCAAGCTGCTAATTTCCATATTATAAAATGCAATTGCGACAATGGCGGTCATTTGCGAAAAAGCAGGCTGGACATTTCCGATAAATACCTCCAGTCGTGTTCCACAGAAGAAAGAATGTCAAATGGGTTTGGAAGGACATGAAGATGAGTAAATGATGACAGACTTTGCGATTTTTGGATGAACCTTCTCTTTAAACATTGTCCAACTACGACATAGTGTAAATAGAAATCTGTCTGACTAACCCCTGAGTCAGATTTCCGACCTTTCAACCAGATAGCACTCAACAAGACGTGAGTCAGCTTTGAAGTCCATCGGACACCTGCTAAATCAGAAGAGCCAGAAGAATACACCCACCTGCTCCATCTCTGTGCGAAACAATCTGGGGGGAAAAAAACAAGGCAGGCGTGCGTAGGAATGCAGACTGGAGTCAAGCATGTTGATTCAACAGGGGAGATGGAGAGGAACAGCCACTGCAGAGTAGTTATAGGGGGAGACTCGCAGGACCAGCGACTCTTTGAAGACGAGAGTCTGTAGCGCTTGCGACACCCATGGGCTTCGGATGAGCATCAGAGAGTCTTCGCCAGGAGCGGCCGCTAAGATTACCGCTCTCCCTTTAATCCCACAAAGGGGATTAGATGCTGCCTGAGAAGCGGGAGAGCAGTTTTCCCATAGAATGGGGGTCTGCTTTGAATTATTAACACTTCTCTACAGCCTGGTAAGACAGGACTTTATAACACAATCACAAGGTTCAAGGTTTACGTTTTAGCACAGTCGCACACATATCCATGCACGTGGAATCAGAGTTCCCCCACACATAGTCACAAGGACTCCAAATTTGACAGCTTTTTCAAACCCAATAACCTCCTACAGAAGAGCGCAGAGGAAGTGAAATTCTATCAGTGTGGTAGGAAAGCTTTTAGCTGAGTAGCGTCTGCACACACACAACGGAACATAGTGCTGAGGGGACAAGAGGGGAAAAAAAAAAACTTGACTGTGATGCATGATAGCAATGTCAACCATCAAGTTTCAGAGCACCTCAACTACATCCTGTAAGGAAGACAACTACAACAAGCCCAACAATATAATCTCATGATATTTAATAATAAATTTGAACAATAAAATAAAGTTCTACACAAGGATTGTTCGTAAGAATCTCCCGAGTTGACCTATAATGCTCCAATCACTGCCTGACACTCTCAGATCAATTCCCCAACCAGCGGGACAAACATTAAAGATATCAGAGTACAACAAGCACTGACTTCCTGAGGTGAAAGAACTTGTCCGAAACTTACCCCCCTTGTTCCATCTGCCCTTATTCCTGCCCTGAAGGGATGGATGGGGAACGTCCAGGAAGACCAGCAGAAACAAAGTGAGTCTCACAGGAGAGAGGAGGAACATCTCCAGAGGTCTCTGGGGTCGAAGGTGATGGTCCTTCACCTGCCCGTATTTATGCTCACTGGAGCACAAGGGGCACACGGAACCTGGCTCGTTGGTCCAGTCATCGGTCACAGTTCAGAAGCAAGCGTGAAGTGTGCGTGTGCCTCCACCACGCTGCCGAGAGCTCCTGAGCTCTGCCCGCCTAAGAGCGCACGGGTGAGAGTGAGACCCTCTTCTCAGTCAAGCTCCATCATATGCGATCGAGAGCCTTCATCATCTGAGAGTGAGAGAATGAGCGTTTGAGAAGCACAGCACAGCTCAGTCTTCCCTCGAAACATGCGCACGGATGCATGCACACACACTCTCACTGCTGTCACCGCTGTCCGAAGCCGTCCGCTGTTTTCCCTGCAGTAGTGGATCTGTCCCAGTCCACAGTGAGAAATCTCCCACACGATCGTTCTCCTTTTCCCGTTTTGCGCGCCAAAAAGCTCCACAACGTGCGTTCGTCTACGTAGAGGAGTTTCCAGAGAGAGAAAGGAGGAGGGGAGGAAATAATAGCGTAACATGCACCGTGGGTCACAAGGGATGCGCCAGGAGAGAGAGAGAGCGAGGGCAGGACGGCAGAGAGATGCAGAGTGGTGACAGCACTAATCCTGGAGCTCTGATCATAACAGACGTTGAGGCAGTGGAAGCCAGAGAGGCTCTTTAAAGACTAATAACACTCTCGGCTTCAACTCTGAGAGAGAGAGAGAAAGAGAGAGAGGAAGAGCAAGAGAGTGACTCTTGGAGATAAGAGTAGGGGGAGAAGGAGTGATGTTGGACATTGCAATAGTCAGCAGGTTTGCCTAAACATGCTGGTTCTCAGCTTAGGGAAAGTTAGTAGCATTAAACGTCCTCAGGGGGCTCATGCAAATGAACATTGCCTGAAACTCTCGAACACACATACACACACTTGCAAAACGCTTATGCTAAAGACTGTTATTTTTGCCAAGCTGCTGTCAGAGGGCGAGCGCTCACTGGGCTTGGGGTTTTAGGGTGTGTGAGACATGTGTGAGATTTATCATCATTTGGATTCACACAGAGCGCATAAATAACGTCTGTAGCAGCAGCAGTGCCATTAGTGACGACTCGGTTGACAGTTACAGCAAACAATGACATATGAAAACATTTCCTGTTATCTACATGAATAAGTCTCGATTTATGATGAGCACTAGATGACCTTCCTCTTTCAACCACTGCAGTGCATCTATTAATCATTTGGTGTCAATCAAAATGTCTTGAATTACATTCCAAGTACAATGCTAGGTTCTTTGCTATATGAATAGAAAACTGCATATTCTAATGGCACCCTTCCATCACAGTCAAATCTTACAAGAATAAATATGGCATTGAATCTTACTGCTTAGCTCTCACTTTCTTTATCCTGAAGAACATTTCTCGTGTCTGTTCAAGTGAAGAAACTTGATGGCTAAATGATTCCTTGAGAGGCAATATAAGTTTCTCTAGTGCTGCTTCTTTTAAATGTCAGCGACTAGGCATTACCCATTCAAGTGCTTAAGGGGCACAATTGTAAGGTTTTACAAATAAACATGAACATTCATTTACTGATTCCCATTGCAGTTACAAAAATCTACACACTGGGGTTGGGAATCAGTTCTTATTCAAAACATTTCCGTTTAAAAAAATGATATAAGACATTTCGATCTGTTAAACAATCTTGAATGGCTGCATTTTTTTTTTTTGCCAATGCAGATGCAATGAAAGAACTGATAAAAACTGACAGTGCTTTCTACACTTCAAATCAGCAGAGTCGCTGTGCCGCTATTGAATCTACAGTGCCACGGCAAAAGAAATTGCTTTAGCAGAGTTGTGAGCAATTCAATGTGATGAGAGAAAGAAAGCCTGTGCACCATAAAATAATATAAAGACAATAAGCAAACAACATTGCCTCTTTCTATTGTATGATTCTTGCTTGTTGCAAGCAACAAACACATAGCGCAACCTGTGTAGTCCAATTACAAACTAATGACCTGATTCTTTTTTTATTTAATAAGTCAAAATGACAAATCAGTCTCAAACTCATGAGTTATCAGGGATGCACCAAAATTCACACTGAACACTAGAGATATTAGAATATTGCAATCAAAATTCAAACACGACTACAAATTTAGTTCTCATTTGCTTTTCCTAATTGTGCCCATATAAATCACATAATTCAAATACCACATTGTATATTTGCATTAAAAATTTTTTATCTTGCATCCAAGATTCCCCTCTTGGATACTGGCTGATTAATAACACGCATGCACTTGGCAACTTCATGCATTATACAGACAGTGAGAGAATAACCAGATTTTCATGTAATAAACTGAAGGGTACAGATGTGCTTGCATTTTATAAAATCAATTTGAGAGTTACTGTGTTCTGCACATCATAATGCTTTCATCATGATGTGTCAAAAAAGATGTCAATCAAGATCTATGTTTTAAACAGAGTTTAAAGCCAATATTACAGTACACTGCAAGACAACAATCTATAGAAAACCTAGTAATTTTAGGCCAGGACATCCAATACATTTACAGACATTTCCTTTAACCCTAAACACCCCAATGCAAACAATTCAAAATACAGGTGAAACACGGGGATAATTAATACAGAAAATTCCTTCACAGTACATTGGGCTCCATTTTGTTGTTTTTTTCTTAGTGTAAATTGATCAACACTTCATATGCACAATAGAATTCTATACAGTATTTTAAAATATATTTTCTTATTATTATTACTACTGATTGTTGCTATTAAAAATGTTTTCAAAAACACTACTTATAGTGCTTATCTTTAATACATAACAGTATATTTGGTTGGTTCCTCAAAAGTACTAAAAGAATCATTAACTGAATCATTAAGGAACCATAACTGTTAATTGGAATCGTAACCAGAATCATTAAACTCCTTACTCTTATCTCTAATACGCACCATAATGCCTTGATTTATCCAATATTTTTAATTGGACACGGCTAATTGATACTCTGAAATTACACAGAACCTTGAACAGTAGCTGAACCTTTAAATGTGCAATCGCATCCAACGTTCGAACACACAATCACACCTCAGTTCACACAAAAGCATAATTTTTTTTTTTTTGCATCGTCACCTCTCTTGCAAAATTTGAAGCAACATGGTGGCCTATTTACAGCCTGCTGAGTGAAAAAGAGCATCTGTTCCTAATGCAAACATGCTGTAAAACTGAAATGGAGACAGATAAATCTGATCCTGAGAGAGACACGAAAACCACCTTAATCAAGACAAACTGGGGCTGCAGGCAAACTTTTGTGGCAACTCGGCACAAGTTCAGCGGCCTCCACAGCAACACCTGAGCCAGTGACTGCCTGCGACACCAAAACGCTTTCATTTCAAATGGTCCACTGTGAACCAATCATCAATAAATGAATTCAAAACACTGGTATAAGGTTTGGTACATGAGTGGCATGTGCTTTTGTGTGCTTTTGTGTTACTACTGCAAAGCTGAAGGCCACTGAACAGCTGTAATAGGGTTTCTCAGCACCTGTACAGCACCGTGAGCCTTAGCAACACGCTAAACACTGGAAGAATACATAAGGTGCATTTGTTCACATCATCATATTTAATTCTCACCACAGGACTGCCTGAGCGTACTATAAACGGCTTTTTGTCATTTTTTACAATCAAATCAAAAGCTATTGTTTTCATAAGCATAATGTGTATGATTGAACTAATGACATAAAAAGCCAAGGCCTTGTGATGTGAGGACAAAGTCAATGCCACAGCCAATGAAAAGAGGCAGAGTCTTTCTCAGCATGTTCTGTAATTTAAAGAACAGCGATTGTCTGATAAATTAAGGCATATTTGCATAAGCTGCTAATTATTGCCTTACCAAAGCCCAAGATGGAAAATTACAATCTAAGGATGGGAAAATAGAAACATTATAAATAAAAACTCTCGGCGCTACAATACCTAAGAGCTTCTATGATGCTAATATTATAGGCATAAGCTCTGGTGTAACATTAACTCAAAGAACGGCGTAAATCTTGAGGCAGAATGCCAGTTAGCGCTAGTGTCGTCTATGTCAATCTTCCCTGGGAGCCTATTTGCTTAAACTGTTTGTAGATGGGTTTGTTAAACAAATACCTCTTTATTTCTGCATTCGAGAACAAAAGAGAAGGAGATGAGCCATTTGGAGAATGATAGATAGACTGAGGGGCAGTGGAAAGCGTAGTGTTAGAACATCAGGGGAAAAAACAGAGAGACGGGGCCCTTGGATCCATGTAGGGGAGAGCCTGACGGCTTATCGCCCCCAGACAAGAACCTCCCGGATAAACGCGGTCCGAACAGGAGTGGGGTGCAGCGCTGTGATAAGCAAGGAAGTTCGGTAAGGCAAAACACGCAAGGAATGACAGCGAGAGGGAAAGATATAGAGAATGTAGAGTATGAATGTAGTGAATAAGCCTCGGGAAGAGAGTGCCAACAGTGCCAGAAATGCCTCACCAGCGCCGCACGCCTAAACCTCTTAAAAAAATGTACACATAGACATTCAAGCCAATGTAGGTTATCAAAAGCGCATGCGTGTAGCAGCGGCGTTCGTTACAGCAAAATGCTGAAACATTAAAGACAGACAGACAGACAAACTAAATGGAGAGTCTAGTTGCAGCAAGGCCTGACTCTTGATTGCTCACCGTGAAATGTGCTTCAGGCGCTGGAAGTAGCATGGAGAACAGTCAAAATGTATCACACGATGGCAATCTGGCTCTTTTGTAACTAGTTTTTCAGCTTGGGCAACTGCTTCACAAGACACTGGTTAATCTATTTTCTTCTCGGTCTCAATAATCCAAACCCTGCGCCCATTTCTCGTACAGCGTAGTTTGCAAATCCGGACCTAATTTGGTTGTTTGTTTTTGAATGTACCACTGTTATGCAGCACTGAAATAATAATAATAAAACTAATAATTATCTAGCATTGCTACCATCTGGCTCACGATTAACATTCCAATTAGAATTCGCTGCAATCAGAGTGCAACTTCCAACGCAGGAAATAACTGCTGTGACAACGGCTATTATTAGCACCGAGTATCCCTGCTTATGAATTTTAATTCTACAAATGAACTGTCCGCATACGTCACTATAAAACTGGCAAACTGAGTATCGGAAATAAAGTGCTTGGCTTTCCAAAGCAGCCGAGGGCTTATTGAAAAGTTGCATGCGGCCAAACTGAAATTCAAACTATGACTCGTCCCCAGATGGGAACAATACTGCTCATGCTTCACTGATTCGTTCAGTCTTAATGGATTTTGTAAATCAATATACACAATGGCTTTCATATACTGTCATAATAAGAGCTTTGGTCAGTGTTGTTTTTTGTTATGAGGTAGAGCAATTGATTACATCTTATGGGATAAAAATTCACATCGGATATAACTTTTGAAAGTGAATGATCTAACTGAACAAATTACAATTAGGGATGTCAAACAATAACAATATAAAAAGATCAAAAAGATATATGATCTGCCATTTAATCAACCAAATGAAATCTGTTAAGAAAAACCTGCAAATGAAGATAATTTGAAATGTTAAATTAATTTGACAGTCAAAATCATTGAATAGCATTGCAATAATCACTTTTTGAAGCCAATAAATTGTTTTAATTGCATACCATTAAATAGATCACTGTCACTGGTCTAATGATCAATTTCAGTTGAAAACATGAAGGTGAAGATTTCTAGATTTTTTTTTTTATAGTAGGATAATTAACATATAGATCAAGGGGCTTGATTAATTCCATAATTTTTTATATAAATCACACTAATTTAATGCATTAAATTGACAGGCATAATTATAATCCATCTCTTCACTGTCCGACAGGTAGCACTGGCAAAAGTGTGTGCGCGAGACAGCGTGCGAAGATATTCCCCACCACCTGACACCCTAATGCCATAAACACACATATCTTTGTCAACAGAGCTCGCTGTAACACCTGGTATCATCACAAAAACAATATCCTCAGTGCGTGTCGTCTTACAGGAGGGGGGAAAAAATGCTGAACACCTGAAAGAGTATTTTATTGAAAAAGCTAGCACTGCATGGCTTCACCAACCAGACTACATGAATGAGACATCAAATCCATGATAAAAGACAGACTATATCTTTAGATCCCTGAATGGCATAGCTGGAAAGAAATCGAGATGCTGCCACATTGTTTACAAAACTGCAATATAATATATGTACACTGTACGCAGCATTTATCACCTGGAAAAATTGAAAACAATCAATAAGAGCATGTTTTAGATCATTAAGATTCATCCTGTTTGTCTTTTCCATGAACCTGAAAAATAATACAGTGGCCCCAAAAAAGTATTTGGACACTTAAGTCATACTTTAGATTTCATCATTTATCAAAATATCAAAACACAAACACACATTTAAATCAAAGTTTGTTAGGTTTCAAATGATAAAACAGTAGATATAATGTTTGCAGCATTTGAACACTTTATGGTTGTCATAAAATTGTGGATTGAATGCCCAAACTGTTCAAATACATTTTAGGGTCACTACATATACAGTACATGACATAACATTCAACCTGATCCAGTCGTGGAAATAAACAGGAAAATAAGGCGCAGAAGAGCCGGGCGCTGGGAGTGGCAGGCGGGCCATTGGCGGTGTTCGAGAGGCAATAAGAATCAGAATGAGTTAGTGATAGCTGTCGTAAAAAATGGCAGGACGGTCTATTTACAACCGGCAGTAAAACTGCCGCTTGTGCGATTTATGCCTACACTTGGCCCGCAATGACCAGACCCTTTTTTTTTTTTGCCAAGGGCATGCCAATACCCTCCACACTACATTCGAATAACGCAGATGGATGTCATATCCGACTGACAATTAGGCAGAAAGGTGGCCGGTAATGGCCAACCATTGTCTTCGCCACATGTGGAGCACCTACATATGGGCGTTTGTGTCTGTGCCATCATTAATGCACCTGTATGTGTGTGTGTGTTGCCCATTCCCTCCACCTTCACACCCTTCAAATACTCCTTCCTGTCAGGATCGCACCACCCACAGTGAAGAGTTATTAACACCTCGGTCACACCTTCAGATAATGGCAGCAAATATGCTTTGAATTATAAGGTATGTATTTCAGCCTCTCTGGCCCCTTTGTGTCTTCCCTCTCTCTGAGTTATGCTTTTGATTTAAGAGCTCAGATCCTGAGTTAGAGCCAAGATGAAGCTGCTGTGGCCTGGATGAGAGAGGTGGGAAGACTTGTGTCAAAGTTTGAAACTTATGAAGGTATGGTTAGCGATTTGAACAAGCTAACATATATACATACATACATATATGTATATACATATATATACACACACACACATATGTTATGTAAGCAAAAACATTTATTTTGGATGCGATTAATCATTGCCCAGCACTAATTGTGTGTGTGTGTGTATATATATATATATATGGTTCATGGGGTCTTAAAAAGACAGAGTCAGTGAGAGAGACACCAGGATATAAAGAGAGAAAAAGCAAGAGATTCTCAGATTTCAGTACTTTGAGTTGTGATCATATTCCATGAATGAGACATCAAATCCATGATAAAAGACAGACTATATCTTTAGATCCCTGAATGGCATAGCTGGAAAGAAATCGAGATGCTGCCACATTGTTTACAAAACTGCAATATAATATATGTACACTGTACGCAGCATTTATCACCTGGAAAAATTGAAAACAATCAATAAGAGCATGTTTTAGGTCATTAAGATTCATCCTGTTTGTCTTTTCCATGAACCTGAAAAATAATACAGTGGCCCCAAAAAAGTATTTGGACACTTAAGTCATACTTTAGATTTCATCATTTATCAAAATATCAAAACACAAACACACATTTAAATCAAAGTTTGTTAGGTTTCAAATGATAAAACAGTAGATATAATGTTTGCAGCATTTGAACACTTTATGGTTGTCATAAAATTGTGGATTGAATGCCCAAACTGTTCAAATACATTTTAGGGTCACTACATATACAGTACATGACATAACATTCAACCTGATCCAGCCGTGGAAATAAACAGGAAAATAAGGCCACAATAAAAAAAGTACAAAATGACTTTGCTGATCGACGGACCTGCAAAAGAAAGGGACAGAATATATGCTTGTGATTTTTTTGGACTCACGGTTGTTGATTCATGGTTGTGATGTTGCTTTTATCCTTGTGATTATGCTCCTTTGAGGTTTAATTTGGGTAAGAGGTGTCACAAAAACATCCCCAAAAAACAACAAAGATATTCCAACTCAATTGCTGTTTGGCCTTTCCTGTTGGAGGACTGGATGTTTGCAGTACCAAACATTCAAGCTTCCTACTTTATGTAGCACTTCAACCACCTGACTGGTCACATGACCCAATCAGGTTCTCCCCTAAGCCTACACAAGCCTAGAATTAACAAAAAATCAGGGTTTGATTCAACTAGTACTAAACAAAGTTGTCCGTTAGCAATTAAATCATGAGTTTCATTGCAATTGCATGTTATATTTCATGCAAATCAGGATATATTTAACTAATGGTTATCCATTCTCAGATAAAAACAGGCCTAGTCAGGTTGGCAGTCATGTGACCAGTCAGGTGATTAAAGGTGATTATTATTATTAGTAGTAGTATTATTATTATTACATTAAAATTGTTAATAAATATGTATATGGTAACGTGAATATTAATATTTTGAGTTACATTTTACAATATGATTCTATAAGCTACCATTAACAAACTAATAATGAGCGATAATATTTTTAATATGATAATATAATACCTATATAATATAAAAATATTTGTATGGGCAGAAAGTAAAATTTCACATTTTTAGTTCATATTAATTACTGCTAACAAATGTTAACATAAGCAACCTAATTGTTGCTTATATTATTTTATTGCGGCATATAATCAGAAAAATGTATATTCACTTCAGAATATTTATAGTCACAAGTCATTCCTTTTGAAAGGCTTCAGAGATAATTTTAAATATCTACGTATATATTTTCAATGCATGGAAATTACAATAAAGTCCTTGATATTTCATGGTTTTTGATGACCATGAAAACCTAAAATACATAATTATAATTAAAATAATATTTGTACAACACAGTTTCTGTGAATGATTTCCCTCTCATTGTGAGATCAATGACTTGCAACAACATTTTAAGAGTTAAAATGTCAATACTGTGAAATTTGAGGACACAGCACTGGCATGAAATGTTATTTTCATCTGCCATATAATCCGCCAACCACATAAAACATCATGTTCCTCGATCATCTTCCAAACATCCTCCTTATTAAAAAGACTCCCAAACCCACTTAGATTCAGCGCAACATTCCCTTCGGATCCATATGTGTGATTATGAACAAGAAAACAAGTGATTCAATTAAATGCTGCGGCACTTGTTAAAGGCGCAGTTACACCACAGTGATAAATCCCACAGCCGTCAGAAGTTTGGGCAGCGCAGAAGAGCCGGGCGCTGGGAGTGGCAGGCGGGCCATTGGCGGTGTTCGAGAGGCAATAAGAATCAGAATGAGTTAGTGATAGCTGTCGTAAAAAATGGCAGGACCGTCTATTTACAACCGGCAGTAAAACTGCCGCTTGTGCGATTTATGCCTACACTTGGCCCGCAACGACCAGCCCCTTTTTTTGCCAAGGGCACGCCAATACCCTCCACACTACATTTGAATAGCACAGATGGATGTCATATCCGACCACGAATTTGGGGAACGCAAGATGAGCATGGAAAATTAGGCAGAAAGGTGGGTGGTAATGGTTAAACATTTTCTTCGCCACATGTGGAGCACGTACATACGGGCGTTTGCGTATGTGCAGTCATTAATGCACGTGAATGTGTGTGTGTTGGCCATCCCCTCCACCTTCACACCCTTCAAACACTCCTTCCTGTCAGGATCGCACCACCCACAGTGAGGAGTTATTAACACCTTGGTCACACCTTCAGATAATGGCAGCAAATATGCTTTGAGTTATAAGGTACGTATTTCAGCCTCTCTGGCCCCTGTGTGTCTTCCCTCTCTCTGAGTTATGCTATTGATTTAAGAGCTCAGATCCTGAGTTAGAGCCAGGATGAAGCTTCTGTGGCCTGGATGAGAGAGGAGGGAAGACTCATGGCAAAGTTTGAAACTTGTGAAGGTAATGTTAGCGATTTGAACAAGCTAACTCGTACTAAGTATCTCGTCCAGAACGGTTTATGGTTTTTTGTCAGTGGCATTTACATATATGGTTTGAGTGATCTGAAACACATTTTTCCATTCTTTTTACAATATTTATGAAGTAGACATCATATTCAGAAGTATTATGGGAAGTATGGCAGTATTTGATTCGAATTCAGCCTCTAACAAACACATGAAAGAGACTCAATGAGAATCCTGGATGTGCGTTCTAGTTTGCGCTGCATCACAAATAGAGAATCTTTCCGTTTTCATTCAAAACATTTTCGAATAACGCAGATGGATGTCATATCCGACTGACAATTAGGCAGAAAGGTGGCCGGTAATGGCCAACCATTGTCTTCGCCACATGTGGAGCACCTACATATGGGCGTTTGTGTCTGTGCCATCATTAATGCACCTGTATGTGTGTGTGTGTTGCCCATTCCCTCCACCTTCACACCCTTCAAATACTCCTTCCTGTCAGGATCGCACCACCCACAGTGAAGAGTTATTAACACCTCGGTCACACCTTCAGATAATGGCAGCAAATATGCTTTGAATTATAAGGTATGTATTTCAGCCTCTCTGGCCCCTTTGTGTCTTCCCTCTCTCTGAGTTATGCTTTTGATTTAAGAGCTCAGATCCTGAGTTAGAGCCAAGATGAAGCTGCTGTGGCCTGGATGAGAGAGGTGGGAAGACTTGTGTCAAAGTTTGAAACTTATGAAGGTATGGTTAGCGATTTGAACAAGCTAACATATATACATACATACATATATGTATATACATATATATACACACACACACATATGTTATGTAAGCAAAAACATTTATTTTGGATGCGATTAATCATTGCCCAGCACTAATTGTGTGTGTGTGTGTATATATATATATATATGGTTCATGGGGTCTTAAAAAGACAGAGTCAGTGAGAGAGACACCAGGATATAAAGAGAGAAAAAGCAAGAGATTCTCAGATTTCAGTACTTTGAGTTGTGATCATATTCTCTGAGGACAATTAGGTCATACATTACTTTAACTGTTAACTACTTAATCTCTGTTAAAAAATAAGGATATTACCATGTATATGAACACTTAAAAAGTCTTCATTGTAAATAAATGAATCCATCTCTCACTGACTGGATATCTGACAGCTACATTTTCCATCTGGATCTTCTTTGCTATGTGTTCATGAATTGGCACGCCTGAAACACACAATCTGACAGCAATCAGAAACACCTTAAATTTAACACACTGGACCGGAACAGCCTCCCTGCATATTGAACTTTATCTGCAAGGCTCCCCGCGGTAAATACTGCCATGCCACACGCCGTGTTTACACAAATGACATTTAGGCATGTTTTCTTCTCTGTTAAATTGCAGCTCATCCAAACGGTACAAATTCAACTAATCAAACCTCTGCCATTTGAGTAACCTTAGGGCCTTTTGACCTCTTTTTGTGAAGAGTCAAGTGTTGACTGAACCCTGCAGCCACCTCATTGTTTTTAAAGGTCAGAACCTTGTTTTGACCAAAATGAGTTTGGTGTCCGTGTTTTTTTCCTATGCATATATGACCATAAATGGAGTCTGAGTAAAAAAATTAAAAGGTTTAACTGTGAATTGGCATTAATAGTTGAATATAAATCTCATAGCTATAATGTCACCAACTTCATATACTTAAAAAGAAGTTCTCTTTGTCATCTCTAGTTCTCTTCTACTTCGGATCTTTTAATTTTCCAGCTCGCAGCTTCCATTTTTTAACTCCCATTTTGCTCAACAGTGCTACTAAAAACATTTAATTTTTTGATTGCTGTCAGATCAGTGGCTTTGTGTCTTTTTTTAGTTAAGTCTGTTCACAATGTTGCTTTTGAAGCTTTTCCTGGAATAGATAAATAAACAGTCAGTTGAGGCTGAATAGAGAGCCATGGATTTGTCATCGGCGCTCAAAGGGAATCAGACAGGTGATGATAAAAAATGCAAACACAGATCTAAGCTCTCGCTCTGTTTTGCTGCACTATTACTGTGTGCGAGAGAAAATCTGGCATCCGTATCACTGAAAAATCATCGTTTACATCTGAGAAAATCTGGGATAAGGCAGAGGACAGACACATCAATGTTATCACAGCCGAACAGTGACCCAGAAGGTACGAATCAATGCTGTTAATGAGATACAGAGAAACAGTTAAAGCACAAGATAAGAGAAAGTTAACGGGATTCTGTTTTTGTATTTAGTCACAACCTTATCCATAAACGAAAGACTTTGCAAAGTGAGGATGTTGAAGACTTGATTATTGCTGGAAACTGCATTAAACCTGAAAAGACGGGGCTCTCCTCCTCATTTGGCTTGGAGGAGTTCACCTGTGCACAGAGTGCTAATTAATGCCCATGTCTGTGCTGAAGGTCATCTGGTCCTCAGACAAACACACTCCACGCTCCATCTCACTGACTCAGGCCTCATTAACAGGCCTGTCTAACGACTTCCCGCGGTCCCTCCTCAACACTCCCCGTCTGTACCTCTCATGTATTTTCCTTCTCTTTTCCAGTTTCTACCCTTCTCTCTCTCTCTCTGAAAACTCCATTACAACACACGGCGGTCTGCTAAATGACCGAGCTCGCTCATTTCTAAACGAGCATGTAGAAAGCATATTTGTGGAGCATATTGGTAATGAAGTTTTGCAGCCCCTGGTTGCTGCGAGAGGAACCGCATGGTTCCAGGGTAATGAAACCTGAATTTAAGGCACCGTACGCGAGCTTGATGCCACGTTAAATTAAAAATGAAGAGATGAAATGAGGTGAACATGTTGTTTTCCCATTTAGCCTCTTCATGTTTCTTTCAAATGGCAGTAAGCGTCCCGGTTTAATGAATGATCTTGATTTAGAGAAATGCATATCTCATGACTTACGTGAGCTGATTAAGATCCTTTAAAAGATCATTAAGCATAATGATTATTAAGCACAGCAAATCTTTTGCATAAATGAAAAATGCAAAATTTCTGAAGTGCATTCTTAGGACTTTTTGTTTTCCAAATGTTATTTGTTTGGTTTTAAAGGAATAGTCCAGCCAGAAGTTACAATTATGCCATTATTTACTCACCCTAATGTTGTTTTGAAATTTTATGACTTTCTATCTTCTATGGAACATAAAAGAAGATATTTTGAAGAATGTTGGTCAGCAAACAGTTTTGCTTCCCCTTGACTTTAATTTTATGGACAAAAAAATCAGAAACTGATTGCCAACATCCTTCTTTTGCATTCCAGAAAGAACAGAAGAAAGAACAGGTGTGGATTTTGGATGGACTATTCCATTGTATTTTGGATTCTCTATCGCCATCTATGACTGAAGCATAAAATTGCAAGCTACTTTTATTTTTAATGTTTGAAAGTGAAGACTTGTGTTTTAGTGTGTTGAAAGCATTGGTGGCAATAGTGAAACATTATTTATTTTTTAGGCAGTAAAAGGCAAGAAAAAAAAATTTGTCATATTTTGTGGGCATCACACACCTAAAAGGCTGGCTAAAACAATAGGCAGTAAAATTTGCTTTGTAAAATTAAAAATTAAAAATAAAATAAAATAAAACTTGAAAAATTAAATTCAGGAGTTTTAATTACATCTTTGTCAGAGACCCCGTTCCTAAAACATAAATGTAATTATATATTACCATATACTGTATAAAGGCTAATTTATACTGTGTGAGAAAAATATTAGGTATAATATTATTAGCCTATATTACACAAATTAACTTTTACCTAAATTGTACTTAAGAAACAATCTATCAGATATATAAACGTGGAGAAAAAACATTTTCAAAAATGTAAAATATTCATGCTTAAACTCATATCTGACAGTAATAATATCAAATTCAGTGTTAAAACATATTGCAGTAAATCAAATACTTAAATATAATTATCCTACATTAACACATACATTCTGACAGCTTTTAATTAATACATTTTAAATAAATCAATAAATCAGTCAATCAAATACAGTCCAAATACCTTGTACTGTCCAACTTAAATGGACAATTGAATTCCATAATGGGGACCATATACTGTTTGGTTACCCACATTCTTTAAAACATCTTTCTTTGTATTCAACAGAAGAAAGAAACTCATACAGGTTTGGAACAACTTGAGGGTGAGTAAATGATGACAGAATTTTCATATTTTCTGTCAAATTTAATTTTCAGCACAGCCATCGACTTTATCCACAACACCAGACAGCATCATACACTGGTGCCATTCTTAGTCCAACATGCAAAAGCATATTTACTAACCCAGTTATGCCAACCACAGCCAATGTTCCCATGCAGTCTAGATCAGAAGACCATCTTTAAATGTATCTGTCTCTGATGCATCTCCATAAGAGTGTATCTGCAGATGAGTGCCAGTTTGGCGATCAACGAAGCTCCCACTCCTTCCATTAGTACTATCAACTTCCTCGATTACACGAGGCCTCAGACTCACTCAGGTACCGCTTGGACTTCTGTGCTCTCCCTGGCAGCGTCTGGCATCCAGACAGGCTCTATCAAGCCTGGCACTCGGGCCTGACACCTCAATAACCCTCTTGATCACAGCAAATCGAATAAGCATAATAAGGTAGTCAATAGGTAATTTATGGTCCCATAACTGGCTGGAAATATGGCTTCTCAGGGATAAGCAGCAGAGAGGCGGCACTCAGACTTCAGTCAGATGCTTCTTAATGAAATATTTCTCCTCTTTCTCTCTGCCTCGCTCTCAGAAAATAGGATCGCTTTTCATGTTAGGCAGTGAAATGCCTCTGGACGCTTCTGCTGGCATGATTCAATAAGTCATTTTTTCTTTTTTTTATACCTCAAGTACAGAGAGGCAAATTTTGGCCTATTGTATATTAATACAAACAAGTTTTAATTTTGCTTTAAATATTCAGCACATTAAAAAGCCATACACATGTTGATTCCCTTCTTTTTCATTCTTTTTTTTTTTTTGGAAAGAAAGAAATGTAAATAAAAGTGTCTTACGAAAAAAAAAACAGAAAATGGACAGGGAAAATTGTGCAAACATCAGTTCTACAATGGCATGGTTCCATAACAGTAAAAAAATACACAAGTAATATAGGCTATTAGGCTAATTTACATTGCAAGCCAGCGAAAACGGCACATGTGAGATTAGTGAATGACAAATAATATGAATTATATAGGCTAATTCATTAATATCACGAGCAAGATTGATGTTGTTCAGATGATCATTTGACAAACAGCAAGATAAAAATGTTTCCAAACAAAGTCAAGAACTAACCGTTGCTTCTGAGCAAAACACACACGATAATGGTGTTTCATTCACGAGTGAATCAGTACTTTGGATGAATCGTTTGAATGAATGATTCAATGACTCACTCAAATTATTTCACTTATTTCATTCCTGAATGAATGGGTGTTTGTCAATGAATCGGCTGACTGAAGGACTCATTGCATAACTCCTAAACAGTCATAAAAAAATCTTTAAAAAAAATGCATGTTTCATTTTTTAATGAATCAGTGTTTTTAAGCGAATCCATTAACTGAATGATTGGAATTTAGCGGGTAAAAAAGGTTCATAGTCCATTGTCAATAGTGTCTTGATACATGAAGCACTGCTCACACAGTCAAACCAAGCAGCTTTCTGATGATCAGCGCAACAAATTTGCGCAAACAACTTAATGTTAAAATTGAGGAACTTTTTCGCCCTCACGATCATTTGAATGCCTACTGAAATTTCTGGATTTTTCGCAGAGCAACAGTAAATGTGATCACACCTTAACTCACTCATGAAGATCTTACTGTCACTTACTTCGTTCGTTCTTGAATGAGTTGACTGAACGATTAACAACTCACATTTTAGACAAACATTTTTCGCCATCTACTGGCATATCGATGTAACTGCAGAAAAAGTAACCGAAAATCCTCACGAACAGACTTGTTTTCTGTAGGCGTTATTTCTCTCTCTCTCTCTCTCTCTCTCTCACACACACACACACAAAAAAGTCGCTGCATATTGTTATTGTGTGTGTGTGAATTAGATTCTAGATTCTAGAATACTTTTTCAAAAGTGCAAATACGACAATACCTCAAACTAATTCCAAGTCCATCTGTTTTTACAACTGCCGAGCTAGCATTTAGTTCCAAGAAGTAACAGGAATATGATTTCAGCAAAAGTGATATGGATTTTATATTAAAAAAGAGGCAATGGGAACACTTGCCACAGGCAGAGAGTAACGTGCTGAATTTATGTGGCATATAAATCCATCAGGGAAAAAAATACTTGAGTCCAAGTCAATGGTACAAGACTTGAGAACACCTTTTGAAATCCGCTGGATAACAACTTCCCCAAAGCTCTCGGTGCAGGCTAACAGGGGTGAAAGGCTTCCATCACAAGGGCAGGGAGAAATTCTAGAGGAACCGCGTTTGACATCTGCCTGATTTAAGGGTGGTGGAGTTTTTCTGAATTAATGAACTGCTCTGCCCTTGAAAATAGGGAATCTCCCCAGTTAATAAATATGGCAAAAGCTAAAATAAATTCACAGCAGAGCTCAATTTATTTCAGACCTAACCAAGGTGTGATGACAGCTCAGGGGTTTTGGGGATGCTCAGAAAGCCTGTATTTACGGGTGAGGTGAAGAACCATGGTAAAACATGCCACGGACAGTATTTGTCACCGGTCTCCTGCGTTTGGTTGTAAATGAATCCATTGGAGATAACAAACGACCTGTCATACACCACCAGCAACCAGGGTGAGGCGCCTTCTTGCGTGCGTATGAATGATCTATGTTCATTTTCTGATAAATCCTGCTGCATTGCTCACTCCTGTTAACATCGTACCACGGTCAATAATCAACTCCTGTTGGGCCGTATTCCTCCCCACTTTTTCAGTGCATTAAGTCCCTGGCTTCAAAGGAAAGGAAAGTTCACATGTTTTATAAAATACACATCTAAACCAGTGGACCAGTGGCATATTGCGTTGCATCGATCGCCTGTGATTGATTCTCTGAAGGGAATCTGACATGGATCAATTTTGCATTAAGAATTTATGTTCTTGAGTCGTAGCGAGCAGTCTTGATACAGAGATCCATTTATTAACAGAGATAATTGAACTATAGCAGCAAGTAACAAGGAAATGTATCTTATCAGCAAGGCACCGAGACGAGACATTCAAGGTCTGAATTGCATTATTGACACACTATTTTCCTAATTAATGCTGTTCAGTTGCTTTGACACAATCTGTATTGTTAAAAGCGCTATATAAATAAAGGTGACTTGACTTGACTTGACTTGAAAAGCAGATGAGATGATAGCCAACCTTGCTAGACTTTCCCCCCAGAGGTCACGGGGTTAGGTCTGTTTGGATAATGACTGCGAAAGGGTGGACATGGGTCAAACTCCACCAGGGTTAAAGGATCATTTTGATAAAGTAGCTTCTAATGACACTTGCATGCGCAAACCCGAGAGCTAACAGAGATGGAGATGGATCGATACCATGTGAACTTCAAGGGAGGAGAAAGATGTGAAATTGGATGTGTAATATATGTGCTGAATGACATTTTAACATATGCGGACATGTATTAGATTAAAATAAATTGATTTATGGCTTCCTATGCATGATATAAGGTGCATCATGTAAAATAATAACATACTAATCGCTCTCAGAATGTGATTATCCACATAAGGAGCTTTAATCTTTTAGATTTTCAATCTTTTAGATGCCACGGACGGGAGCATCCTTATGCAAGGGACCCCCATTCTAAAATTTAAAAGGCACCTCTATAGTTGTTTTGTTAAGACCCTATTAATACTGTTAATTTTTTACATTACAAATATGTCTAAAATATTATTTGGAAATATTAAATTTTTGTTAAGTTACATTGATTGTATGTCTTTTACTCATTATAGTACTGTACTGTTATAACACTGTACTTATGTATTTTATGTAATTTATTATTTTAATCTATTTTTACTTTATTTATTATTTTTAACCTTTTTAAAAAGATTTTTACTTCTGTAAACTTTTTCTCTAAACACATTTATTAACCTGTTTATATGTTCTAACAATGTAATGTTATTTATTTGTTTGTTTGTGTTTTTTGTTTGTTTATTTGTTTTTGTTATATTACTGTATTTATTGTACTTTTTATTTATTTAAATATTTTTTATTAATTTTTTTACTTATTATTTATTTTTATTTACTCATTTTCTTTTTTATTTTAATCTGTTTTATTCTTTTTTTTTTTCGTTTGAATAATTTCTAATTAATCTTATTTTTATATATTTTAGTCTAATTCTTGATTATTTATTTATTCATATAGAAATCTCCCTAGTAGTCCCTTGCAGCCCCAGTTTGAAAACCCCTGATCCATATCATATATTAACACAAAGCACTAAGGAAAACAGAACGCCATTCAATGAGAGGCCTGTGGGAAACCACAACAAGCACTGTAGAAGACAACCTGCTATTGCTGATGGGACAGTTCCTCCAACTGATGCCTATCATAAAATATGGTGAACATTACAGTCTTTGACCTCCAGTCTAGCTCCATTGACCCCGCTGTATCCTCTGGCTGCTGACAGGCAGAAAAACGCAGTCATAAGCTTTAAAAGTGTGGTGGGCTCGCGTCCCATGGGTGCATGTATCGATACAGACAGTGGGAAATTTACTGAGGTCTATTCGAATCGTAATGATGAATAAGTACGAGAGGCGTCCACACTGACCCATTTGGAGAGGAACAGCCGTGGGTTGAGTTGCGGTAAGGCGTCTTGGAAGACTGACAGCCCAATCAGATCGGCGTTAATCACATACGAACACCTCGTTAATCAGAAAAAGTGTCAGGACTAACGACCGGACAACCATGGGCAAGAAAATGTACTTCCATTAATAATTTGGAGCAACTCCAGTGAGCGAGTTTAAAAGTTGAACAGTCACGGTTCTGCGGTCGTGGCTCAGAAGTTTCGGGGATTTTCCACTTGGTGCAGCAAGTTTGCAGGCTGTGTTTGAAGAACAAGAAGGATCTTCGCCTCAAAGAGCGATGAAACGGGGCCGATCTTGTTTCATGTGATTTGTGTGGTCATGAATAAAAGAATGAGTTTGCTTAAGCCCCCTTGAAGTTATGGGCAGTTTTACTATTTCATGCCTGTAAATCAGCATGGAATATTTGTATTGTTACAAGGCCTTCACAACAAATCTAAACAAATGCTATGGTAATACGGTAGAAGATCAGATATCATTTCAATTCTTTATTTCATGTTCTAGGCCGGTATTTGCATATGCATGTGCACACATGCAAAACCCACACAAATGCATAAATTAGCGTCAGCATCCATACATTAATGCCTTCGCACATCACATATGCACATACACATGATCAGATAGCCATTTCTCTTATTTTCCACCCACGCATGCACAATCTTAACATTGGTGTGTCGTTGAACACATCAGCAAAGTGTCATTCCCACACAAGCTCCCTGACACGTCAATCAGAGCTTAAAAGGTCACGTTACCACAATGTACACAGGTGTTACTCACAATGCCAAGAACGGCATGCAGGTTTGTCTTCTTCAGAGCGAGTGATTTGTCTAGCAAGAACCATACGAAGACATTTAACATTTCAGCCCAGATAGGCGGATTGATTACCCAGCAATGTATACGTGGCCAAGAGAGATTTCCTGTGCAGAATAGAATGCTTAAAATGGCTTTTCATTGGTGGGAAAAACAGGAGACTGGAATAGCTTGTTCTGCTCTTGTATGCCGGACAGGAAGATGTACACAACAGAAGACACAAAATGAAAATTGCAGTAGATAAAAAGGACAGTTTGAGTAGGGTTTTTTCTTGAGAAAAACAAAACAAAACATGTTTTTGTTGCAAAATAAAACTGTAATAATAATGTTATATAAATTGCTATATGGTTGGTAAGGTGTTCTGAGTGTTTTAGTGATTTCCAATATTGCACCTTGGACAATAAATAAATGTTTTTTTTTTCCAATTACAAAATTTAAATCAAAATTCATTTTAGACAAAATAATTGTTTTTATTAATTTCCAAGTAAATATAAAAACAAAGTAAGTTGTGTAAAACTCACTGCCATTATGCTTAGGTTTTGTGGGTGATTGCTAGGGCATTTCCCTATTTTCTCTTCTGAACAAGACGGAATTTTTGATGCAAAACAAAAATGTAAAGTGAAACCTATTTTTAAATGAGAAACAGTATTTTCTGAAGAAAATATGGTTGCTGTATGGTTACATAGTGTTTTTAAACATGTTGCTGAGTGGTTGCTAGGGTGCTCATATGCATCCAAGCTCAAATTTACCAAACAAAGCGTTTCGCTTAGATTTGAATTTTCAAGTTGAGTTTTCCAAAATGAGGTGAAGGACAGCACGAGTAAAAGACACTGCAGGGGAAACAGCTGAGCTCAAATTAGTGTCTTAATTTAAGAGCTCATCATGTGAATGCGGTGTGAAGGCTGACCGCTGCTGCTGGGCGATGCTAATGTTAGAGCCGACTCGGCCTCTAACCGCTCTCCGACGGTCACTGGTGTTGATGTGCGAGCAGCTCCGTCATCCAATCGGCACGAGCGGTTCTCTATCAGAACCTAATCCTCCACACACAGCTGCTCCTGTGAGATTAACGTGCCGCGAAAACGCCATCACTCCCTGATTCGCCCAGCCAGATTCATGGCTGAAATGAATAAATTAAAGGACGAGATTAATGTTTGTTTGTTGTTTTCTTTTATCCCCCTCTTTGCTGTTGGCAGACGTGCTATAGGATTGCTTTTTTGTCAAGTGCTTTAGGCTCTCGCTGGCCCAGTATTGGAAGGGCATATGAAAATGTGGATTTCCCAGCATGTTTGGAAAGGGCATGCTTCGATTTCAAAAGCAAGAGAGGGGGGAAACTCAATCCTTCGGCATAAATGTGCGATGACAGGTTCCTTGCTTGCTTGGACCTTACCACACAACTATGAGCCGCTAAGCACAAACAGAAGCTAATCAGTTCCCTATCATGCCCCATAGATCACTGTCCAATGCTGAAGACGTGGCCTGACTCTTTATAGACTTCGATGTGCCAACAGATTATTGCTCTTGTTGCACCTAAGGCTTTATTTCATGCCACTACCAGTGAAAGTGGGGTGAACAAATTGTACACACACAGACAAAAAGGATTACCATGGCGAGACTCAAGATGGTCGTCAAAGAAGGATGCGGACACAGGCAACGAGATCATGCTGACAGCAAAGGAAATTGTACATCTGATATGGGAGAGTCTGTGAATGTTGTAACCTTTTCAGTTATTTTATCATCTTATACGTTTTTCTTCCTTTTTTTCTGGGAAGACTTCAGTGCTAACGCCTGTGATGAGCACAGCTGCTGCAAGCATTGCATGAAAGCTAATAAATGTTTTATGTACAGTACTCACAGTATGGCCATAATGCTGTTAATCTTAGTGGAGTTCATAAAGGGAACAAAAGAGACTATTAGATTATTTCTAGGAGGGCTGTAACCTGTATCAAGCAGCACTGTGTGTATACACACACACACACACACACAGTATATATAGATAGATAGATAGAAAATTACAGCTGAAGTCAATGCATTTAAAAAAAATGAAAGCATGAAAAGTTATAGAAGTTGAAGTTTACTGTAAAGAAAATGTACTGCACTAAAAAGTTTATTTTTTTATAAATAATAAATATTTTACAAAATATTTTGGAATATAAAATTGCCATAAAATCAAAGCCATATGTCTAAATAAGTTGTGTTCCAAATTTGAAGTTCATATCACAAAAGTTGAGGTTCCTGTAAGATTTTATTTAGACCAAAAATGTATGTATGCATGTATACATACATTATACATACATTGTGTATGTGTTTGAAAATATTTGAAAGTAAAATAACTATATTTACATTATATATATATATATGTGTGTGTGTGTGTGTGTGTGTGTGTGTGTGCGTGTTCTAAGCTTAAATCTGTCCATAATAATACATTATCATTCTTAAATAAATATCTGCATAAAATAAACTTAAAGTTTAATTTCAAAGACATTTTTGCATGAAATATGTTTGTTACTGTGCTGATTCACAACTTGATATAAATCGGTTCTGAAGCAAAACCAGAAGAGATCAACTGAGTGTATATGGAAAACATGTCAGTTTGTACAGTTTTGATGAGTGTAAGGTAGCCAGAGACAGAGAGCGTTGGTGAGAAAGCCAATACATTAGCACATTAGCGTTTACTGCTCAAGCAGTGTGACTGATTAATTATGTTTTTTCGGGGGTCATTAATATTTCCAGTGCCGTGTGAACTCTGTGTCCATGTGGTGAATTCTCCTGATAAATAACAAGGCCATATATTTGGTGTTCACATATCACCCCAAAACACAACTATTAATCACAACACAAGTTCACACGCAGGCAGCTTTGATAAATTACTGTGACATGCGGTCACAGAATAAAATGAAAACAAACAGGGGCAAAGGTATTAAAAACGCTAACAACATGCCTGTGGAAAGAGGCCAAACTAATAAGCAAACTTTAAAGTTTAATAGCCTTCAATTCACTTGTCCGCATTGCACTTAATCTTGCAGACAGTGTGCATGATGTGTCCGTGAACTGTTTGCGTGCAGCCTGATTTTTTTTTTCCGCGAGTAAACAAGTGTTAAAAAAACAACAAAAGCAAGGGGTAAAATATTCTACACACAAATCTAAGTACTTGAGGGTCAAACATAGGTATTGTTTAATTTATATAGTTTTTCATTTTATATAAACATTCATTTTGAGTGCTTGAACAAAACATTAAAGCTTAATAAAGTGAACATAAAAGCCTTGTGCTCTTGTAGTTTATTTCAGAATTCAGGGAGAAATGCATTTCCAAAATTATCTAAATGGAGAAATACGAAGAGCTGCCTCAAAAAGTTCAAGAAATCAAGAGTGGACCTCAAGGAAAACTATATGATATGACTCCTTTAACACTGCTGATTTTACACCGTATAACCACAGATCAAGAAAGTCATGGATTGTCCTCAATATGTCAAACTGTGAAATGAAAAGAGTCTTGTTAATACCTAATGACAGCTTCAGTTTGACATATTAATTTAAAAATGTCTCTCTCTCAAACCGCATTCATAACATAGCTTTCAACTTAATTTAGTTTTTCATTTTATTAGACTAACGGAAATGAGAGTATTAACTCCAGGCGTTGATAGCAGACTCTGATCAATTAAAGATCACAGAGCATGTCCGGTGAGGTCTGGAATTTCAAATCAGACACTTGGATGAAACAGACACTTTCTGGACTTTATCAGTGGTGCTTAAGCATCAGTATTACTGTTGCTTATATTTATTATTGTATTTTTAACCCAAAAATTAGTAGAGCATGGAGCTAGCAAGATCAAATTTATGGGATTGATTCCCAAATGGAATAAATAAACTGATTCCCATAGGGAATTAATAAAATGATAAAAGTTACTTTGGATAAAACCGTCTGTCAAAGTGTGTGTGACATGAATTTCATCATCAGCACAGTATCACAGTAAAAAAACATGGACGTAGTGTCCGTGACGTCACCCGTAGGTTTCTGAAGTGGGCGGAGCGGGTCGTTGCCATCTTGGCAGCGCGTCACCGCGCGTCACTCTCGGATAATCGAAAATGGGCAAAGAGGCGGGACGTGGGTGGAGCTGGTTGCTGAAACCATGGCCGCATAACTCGACGATGGTGACAGCAGCAGCAATCCACCTGTCACTCAAGTGGCCACGCCCTTAATTATGCAGAACTTTAAGGCTTAATATAATTTAAACGGATGAGTTTAAAAAAAAATCACCCCCCCTTACAGTTGTCATGAAGGGCAAAATTAGCTATATAGACCAAAACCACTTTTTGTACGAGGCTGTATACACATTTTTTTCTGCTGTAAAGTTGGGCATTTTAAAATGGGGGGTCTATGGGATTGACTACATTTTTGGAGCCAGTCTCTAGCAGCCAGTTGATGAATTGCAGTTTAAGTCACTTCCGTGTTGGTTGCTTGCACAGTATGCATGTACTGAAGAATATACACGTAGCTTGCTCATGCGCTTTGACTTTTTTTGCACTAATTAGTTTGTCCACAAGGTGGCAACACAGGCCTGGACCGCGCTGATGAAAGAATTAAAAGATACCCACAACTCTAGTTTAAACGAGTATAAAGGCATTTTTATGGCTTATAACTTTTAGAGAGAAAAGCACAGACACTGGACAAGGAGGAATTCTTCTAGTGCACATACTGTACGATGTGTACCATTTACCTCGGAAGTCAGATGTCGGAGCTGGGAATGACGTCACACTCAAGTGGACATATGCTGCATTCACGCCATGTCGTAATTACGGTGATTTCAAGATGACAACACATGATGTTCTACTTGGAGCTGTTCACACCCTTGGACTCGGAACTATCAATGCCTAAACATAGCGCCTAATGAATCTGAAGTGGTCAGGTGGTAGTGGTACAAGTTGTAGCTCTCAGAAAACTCCCAGTTCACAAGTTGTAATTACAAGTTCTACGAGGACGTGAACGCTTTTTACAAGTTGGAATCTCATAATCACGGTAATTACGATATGGTGTGAACGCACCTCGAGTTCCAGTAGAGAAGCGAGAAAACCAAGATGGACGCGTCCATTGTTAGCAATACCAGTCGATTAAAAACACAGATAACGCCATAGTAGAGGTTGGATTAGTAGAGGTTGGATGAGTACTGTGTGCACCACTGAGTTTAATGAGACACAGATAAACATTTATTTTCTGTTGATGCACTGAACAGCCATATTGGATTCTGAAGTTGTAGTTGTTATAATTCCTCTGAGATTCCGAGTGAGAACTCCGACTTGGGAGGGCATTCCAGTTAAAAGTTCCTACTGGGAACTCGGAATTTCCATTTTCCGAGTACAAATGGAAAGCACCAATATGTTGAGCGCCTGTGTACGTGCACGCTATCAAATGAAGTATACTTACGGTGTGCACCAGGGTTGCCAGGTCCGCTGTTTCCCACAGAATTGGCTTTAAACTATTGCAGTGGGTTGATTTTTTCCCCCCAAGGGTTAAAATTTTTGACATATTGCATGCATTTTATTTGACTAAACTGCTTGTATTGAAATATTTTATAATCCATCAATGATAAAACTGCGCTTGATGTTATGTTTTATGAACAACAGCCTCTGGTAGGGAGCCTTTGAGCTGTGCTGATGATCACTACGATGTAGTTTTTTTTTTTTTAGTTTTAGGTATGGGAATTGCATATTGTGAGCTTTAATATTTGTGATATGGTGATTGGGCCACTTTTGGGCTATTTTTGATTTTTGTCACGTAGATCTGGCAACCCTGCTGTGCGTATGTCAAAAACCCACTTTGGGCTTTCGGGAAGGGCTTTTGTAGTCAAGAAACACCCTAGCAACCACTCAGAACACCTTAGCAACGACCTTAAAACACGTGAGAAACAAAACATTTTAGAAAATACCAGTGAATTTATCAGCCAGAAAATATAAATGTAGTCTTGAGGTACAAATCGCATCACCAGGGGTCCATTGATACTGAAAGTTATTGGTACTTGAGCACATTAACCTGCACAAACCGAATAGAGATGGTACATTACAGCAGGTGAGTGCAGAACGCTCACTAAATTAACTCTGAATTATAAAGAGAAAGAGATAGCAGAGAGGAGAGAGAATGACAGGAGAAAAGGACAGAGAAGGGCTGCCAGTGCCGCTTTAGACGGCGTTAGGAAACGCGGACTGACAGGTGGACCCGGGAGCATTGATCGGCCTGGATCCAGCTGTCAGAGGAAGAGCTCATCTGGCACAAGCCAAGTCAAACCACATGTCAAACAGTCAGACTGAGAGGAGGAAAGATACATATGTGCTTGTACAGCTGTGTCTCTTACTCCCTCTCTCTGTCTCACCTCTGGTTACTCTCCTTCTGTTTCACTGATTTGTTCATTTAAGCCTGTGCACGCCAAAAGTGACATGACAGCGTGCAACGCCTCGCTTTGTGAAACTGTGCATGGTTCTCCAAATGATTAAATGATTACTACTACATATTTTTTACTGATATAAAATAATTTATTTGTTGCTTGCAAAAAATTATTCCATCTGAATACACAGCTATTTTTGAATGGCTATCAATGGAGAAAGGATTTTTTGGCAATGATTAAAGTAATAAGCAAATTATTAAAGTAATTAAATTAGTAAAGTAATTAAAGTAATAATTAAATTTAAATAAAAAAAAACTTAATGTCTTATCAGATTTTTTTTGCTTTGTTTTATTTTATATTATATAAAAAAATAAAATCATAAACCTTTATATGTTATGTAAATTATTATTATTATAATTTTGACTAATATAATAATATTTATTTGTTAAAATAATAATAACAATATATTACATCAGAATGGAGAAAACGTCTCAGGTTACTTATGTAACCATGGTTCCCTGAGTAGGGAACAAGACACTGCGTCCTCTAGGGGGCGCTATGGGGAACGTCTCGTCGTGACA
>NW_015631145.1:183629-183847 GCF_001515625.1 Sinocyclocheilus rhinocerous | reverse complement strand
GGGCTAGGACCCCTGGGTTGTTCGGGCTCAGACCTGGACTTCGTGAAGGCCGCTATCCCAGTCTTTCAGCAGGTCAGCCTGATATGCTTGGAGCATCACTATCGTGTGCAATGAAAATAACGTTCATCGAGATACCTCGCAACGTCACTTTCGTCGCCCGCTACACGGCAAATAAAGCCTCGCCGTGGCGCGATCCATAACTTTCAAAAGCTCATCAT
>NW_015631145.1:178116-183613 GCF_001515625.1 Sinocyclocheilus rhinocerous | reverse complement strand
GGGAAGCAGATGGCTGCCCCTCTTTCCTCGAAAAGAGAGACAAACGAGAGCGGAGCATTTTCCCTGAAAAAACACTCGCAGTGCATGCCGATTGCCTCCTGCAGTTCGAAGTTCCCTTGAAAGGGAACTGTTGTAGTTAGTAGTTGAAGGTTCAAACCAGTCAGGGCCATGTAAACCAAACTAGTGCTGTTATTGTTAACTAAAACTAAAACTATTAAAATAGTTTTCGGAAATTGAAATAAAATTAAATATACGTATATAATGTAAAACATAAATAATAATAATAATAATAATAATAAAAATAAATTATTTAAATCATTAAAAAAATTGCTGTGGAGAACCTTAAGTTATATTAAAAAAATGGCGTGAAGGGAGCACACACGGCCTATAGAGCTTCATGGCAGACAAAATGCATAAACAAGGCTTTACTGTCCTCTCTCTCTTTAATAAAAATAAAAGCTGATGAGATGTGATAAATGATTTGTGTTGATCTGGTGGATATACTGTCATGCCAGGCTCTCTCCAGGGCTACTCTATCTGTCATGAAGGCAGGTATGGATTCTGTACTGAGGGAGACTGAGAGAAAGGAAAGTAAAAAATGACACCAGTGCTGGAAGTCATTCGCTATGATCATGTGGATATTTCTTAAATGCATGCATAAAAAAACTCATCTCATAATCATCTTGCCATTCTCATGCCCGAATGTCAGTTTATTGACTTTAATTCAAATTCATTCAGCTATGATAATAATTACACACATTTGGTGCATCATCTTGCTTTTGATAGAGATCATCCATTAACTTAAAGGGTTGCCATTCGTGCCCCTGAGGTTCAGGCTATGCCCTCTAGTGGCTGCTGCAATTAATCAAGCATGCCAGCTTCCTCCAAGCCACACAAACGACAACAATTGTTTCTGTATTATCAATAACCTACAAGATAACACAGCAAGAAAACAGTCTACGTGACCACAGGGCATCGGGGGAAAGTGGGCCAGTAGTATTTCACAAAATATAATTAAGTGCTTATAAAAGAGAGGAGAGAAGATGGATTTTCTTTGTCCCTGAAGAAGTCAGCTGGCACAAAAAAGCCGTTTGCCTCTTTTTCTATCGATCGTGGGAGGTATTGATTTGTTGCTAAGCCTGGTGAGTTTGTTTAAGGTGGACCTATTGGGCGTTAGGTGAACTATCTGGCAGTGAAAAGCAAACAGACTTGATTATGGAAGGCCAGGACAATTTATGGAATGCAGAGTCCAGACACTGGTTGAAATCCTCTGTGTGAGTGAGCTTGAGAGCATCTTATTGCAAAATGGGAATGGACAAATATTCCTCCAGTGACTGCATAACAAATGGATATTCCATAATGAAGATTCCATAAGGATTAAATAGTTCTAATTAAATTATTAAATTTAAGATTGATGATCATGTCAGCAAAAGTTTTGGTGAACTTTTTTTTTTTTTACATTTTACTCATATTGTTAGTTTTTCTTGTGTTTAGAAATGATAAAATCTTTCGTTTCTCATCCGTTGATATCTCTGCCTCTGTATTTTCCTGTAGTGCTGACCCACCAGGGGGCCGTGTGGGAGATGAGAGAGACTAAATTAAAGCTTGACTCATGCCAGGGGGCAAAGAAATGTGTGCTCAATTGCTCACCTGGACAAGTCCACAGAGACACCGCCAGTTAACATTTGACCGAGACTGGTTTGATGTTACTTTCTAGTTTCTTCGTCACCCGCTGTCTGTCTCGTTCCTAGTTGCAATACTCACAAAACCACAGGTACTGAGTTTTATTACATGAAATAATCGCATTCAGCACACCACTGACAAAGCAGAGCAACATTTTGAGGCAGACAGCATTTATAATAGCCTATTCTGACTTTCTCTGCTGGCAAAGCTGAATTTTCTGTGTCATATGATCCTTCAGAAATCATTCTAATATGCTGATTTGTTGCTTAAGAAACATTGTGGATGATGCACACTGGTGGTGGTTGAGGAGAGACCACCCACATGATTGTAAAGCGCTTTGGGTGTACAGCAATACACAATAAAGCACTATATAAATGCATCATTCATTCATTTCTTATTATTATTATCAATTTTGAAAATAGTTGTGCTGCTTAATAATCTTGTGGAAACTACCATTCAAAATTTTGGGGTAAGTACACTGTAACAAAAAAAAAACAGAAAATGTACTTGTAATTTTCTGGTATTTTGCACTAATATTACAGACATTTCAGTTAGCCCTAAAACAAATGAAGTGCAAAATTCAAAATACAGGTAAAAAGATATACGGAAAATGTCTTCATATTGATACAGTACATTGCACCCATTTTTTCAGATTTTTTAATAGTGCTAGATAAATATATATAGACAAGAATTTTATAAAGAATTTTTATTGCTCAAATCCATGTTGATCAGCAGTACAGTTCACCTACATTTCAAAACAACAACCCTTCTTTCAAAAAAAAAAAAAAAAAAAGTTCAATATAATATAATATATTATTAATAATATAAATATAAATAACAAATAATTTATTATAATTGATGTTTTTTCAGAGCTCATTAGCTGGTAGAATTAGCCATCATTCATTATCACTAATACAATTGTTCACAAATAAAGATTTCTTTTAAACCCAGATTGTGAAGTCCTTCTGAGAGAACATATCTGACATTATGCCATGTTAGGCTAATCCAGTGATAGTAGGGTCGCTTAGGCAAGATTTACTCTGTTAGTAAGCTGTTGGTTGCTTTTATGAGGAAAGATTGATTTGGTTTCAAAGCTGGATTTGCTTGGAAAGGGATACTGGCCAAGCATTGAGCTAATAATTACAATTACAATCTTGCTGTTAAGTGTGTTGGCTTAAGCAGGTCCTGAACTGGCTGTTTTCTGAGAATGAAAGGATGATTAATATGCTAATGCTAGCATCGATATTGTGCTGCTCCACAATTCTGTTAATAGGTTAATCTCGTCACCCTTCAGCTGAGTTTATTATTATCTGTGTGTTTATGTTTGTCTGCTGAGAAAGAGATATACTGTGCATGAGATTATGGTCTATATTAAAGAGGGTACTGAAAACCCCTGAGCTATAAAAAAGCAATCATTAAGCAAAAAAATTTGGAAATGAATGGCCTAAACATATTTATTATTTCGCTAATTTTACATAAACTAATTTTACACATCAGATATATTTTTAAATGTTTTTAAATATATTTTATAATATAAAATACAGTAAAACAGTAATATTGTGAAATATAATTACTATTTAAAATATCAGTTATCTGAATTTTCAGCAACATTGCTCCAGTCTTCAGTGTCACATGATCCTTCAGAAATCATTCTAATATGCTGATTTACTCAAGAAACATTTTGTCACAGAGTCACCAGCAACGCCAGATCCTTCAGCTCCACCCACTCGTTCACAGTCCCCCAAATTCTGATGCATTCACCTCTTAGCACTCATTAAGTCACAGTATAAAGCCACCTACCCATCACCACCCCAGTGTCTGGTCTTGTTGTTCACTAGCGTGCATCAACTTACCTGCTCTACCTACCTGTTCGTCGAATCCATCCCAGTCGTCTGCCATCATCTTCAGTCTTCCTTCCACATTCCTTCTACGATGACTCGGCCTCACCCTGCAAAGAAAGCACCAGTTATTATTCATGTTATCCGCTCCATTGTCTCACCTGTGATCATCACTTGCTCCTGTCCCGAAGCCTTTAATAAAGCTCTGTGTGACCTACCTGTTGTCGTCAGCCGTTGTTTGCTGACACATTTATTATTATTATCAATCATAAAAATTGTTGTGCTGTTTAATATTTTTGTGGAAACCTGTTTTTATATATTTTTTTTTCCCCAGGTTAAATAGAAAGTTCAACATTTATTTGAAATGGAAATGTTTTGTAACAATGTAAAGGTCTTTACTGTCACTTTTGATCAATTTAATGCATCCTTGGCAAATAAAAGAATCAATTTCTTAAAAAAAATTACAGTAAGTGTATATACATATAAATGAATCACATATTTGCTGAAGTTGGACTCAAGGCACCAGCTGAAGCTCTACTATAAGTTTTGTCACTTCAAGATACCATTTTTGTTTTCTATAAGCACAGAAAAATTATGTAGCTGGTAATTTGTTGCGTCATGCCTGGTGTGTTTCAGACAGTCCTGACATTACTGCTTAAAAAACACCAAGTTTATCCACCATTATGAGAGAGACAGCGAGAAGAAATGTTATGTACAATGGAAGTGAACTATGGTTACACAAATATGCCCACTTTAATGAGATTTTGGAGAAAGATTGATATTTGCTATCAAACAGCAGCTGGAGACACGACCTCTTGGTCAATACAGCGTCTCCCTGAGGAGAAGGACAGTTGGAGTCATAATTAGCTAACTAATGAACAATGAAAATTACACACGCTTATTTATTTATTTATTTTTACTCTTGTGGTCACGCGAGAGTCGAGGCATATCTGGAATTTCAAGACACCCGAGGAAAAACTTTAGTAAAGTAACTTTCACAGCACCTCTGGGTAATTTCACCAGAATGTGGAGCACATAACGTCGGCCTCAGAAAATCAGCGCGGTGAAGGAAAGTAATGAAGTGTGTGATTGTTATAGTTTTACCATATCCCAAACCTCTTACAGGCCTTTATCACCACACTGCAGCTCTTCGCTGAAACACAGCTTCACAGCATATGAAGGCCCATTATTATGATGGTCTCCCCAAAGTGTTTGTGCAGACGTGTGTGTCTGTAAGCGAACAAAAATAGTTTATTGTCATGCATGGATGTATCCATGTGGTTGAAATTCTGTCCTTAAACCCACAGCCAGATCACTTGTATCAGGCCGTTACAGAGGGACAGTGGAGAGAAGGCCAATCCCTGCACCACAAACCATGTCCAATAAGGAACAGGCTGGCTTCAACAGATACACACATACACACACCCGTTCATTGTCAGCACATTTGCTCCACTGTGTACGGCCCTGTGAAATGTCCAAGCTGCAATACAGGCCAATTAAAAAAAGGCAGAGAACATTCTCTGAGATGAGGGACAGAGCAATCTGCTGTCACAACTACAACAGCAGAACTCTCTGTGGTCACAGTTACATCGAGGGCACACTCAGCAGATCTTCTGCTGTGGAGCTCCACTCAGATAACACATACAACTCTCAATACAGACAAAACATATTAATGCTGTGGCTGTTAATCTGATGGATGGAACGACAGGAAAGTAGATGGATGGAAACAATGGATGGATGGAACACTGGAACGATCAACAGATAGACAGAACAACAGAAAAATGGATGGATGGATGGATGGACGGACGGATGGATGGATAGATAGATAAGAAAAATGGATGGATGGATAGATGGATGGATGGATGGAAAAACTATGATTGATAGATAGAACAACAGTAAAATGGATGGATGGATGGAAAAACAATGATAGATAGATAGATAGATAGATAGATAGATGGATGGATGGATGGATGGAT
>NW_015631145.1:166299-176756 GCF_001515625.1 Sinocyclocheilus rhinocerous | reverse complement strand
AAAAAAAAAAAAAAAAAAGTTCAATATAATATAATATATTATTAATAATATAAATATAAATAACAAATAATTTATTATAATTGATGTTTTTTCAGAGCTCATTAGCTGGTAGAATTAGCCATCATTCATTATCACTAATACAATTGTTCACAAATAAAGATTTCTTTTAAACCCAGATTGTGAAGTCCTTCTGAGAGAACATATCTGACATTATGCCATGTTAGGCTAATCCAGTGATAGTAGGGTCGCTTAGGCAAGATTTACTCTGTTAGTAAGCTGTTGGTTGCTTTTATGAGGAAAGATTGATTTGGTTTCAAAGCTGGATTTGCTTGGAAAGGGATACTGGCCAAGCATTGAGCTAATAATTACAATTACAATCTTGCTGTTAAGTGTGTTGGCTTAAGCAGGTCCTGAACTGGCTGTTTTCTGAGAATGAAAGGATGATTAATATGCTAATGCTAGCATCGATATTGTGCTGCTCCACAATTCTGTTAATAGGTTAATCTCGTCACCCTTCAGCTGAGTTTATTATTATCTGTGTGTTTATGTTTGTCTGCTGAGAAAGAGATATACTGTGCATGAGATTATGGTCTATATTAAAGAGGGTACTGAAAACCCCTGAGCTATAAAAAAGCAATCATTAAGCAAAAAAATTTGGAAATGAATGGCCTAAACATATTTATTATTTCGCTAATTTTACATAAACTAATTTTACACATCAGATATATTTTTAAATGTTTTTAAATATATTTTATAATATAAAATACAGTAAAACAGTAATATTGTGAAATATAATTACTATTTAAAATATCAGTTATCTAAATTTTCAGCAACATTGCTCCAGTCTCGAGTGTCACATGATCCTTCAGAAATAATTCTAATATGCTGATTTACTCAAGAAACATTTTGTCACAGAGTCACCAGCAACGCCAGATCCTTCAGCTCCACCCACTCGTTCACAGTACCCCAGATTCTGATGCATTCACCTCTTAGCACTCATTAAGTCACAGTATAAAGCCACCTACCCATCACCACCCCAGTGTCTGGTCTTGTTGTTCACTAGCGTGCATCAACTTACCTGCTCTACCTACCTGTTCGTCGAATCCATCCCAGTCGTCTGCCATCATCTTCAGTCTTCCTTCCACATTCCTTCTACGATGACTCGGCCTCACCCTGCAAAGAAAGCACCAGTTATTATTCATGTTATCCGCTCCATTGTCTCACCTGTGATCATCACTTGCTCCTGTCCCGAAGCCTTTAATAAAGCTCTGTGTGACCTACCTGTTGTCGTCAGCCGTTGTTTGCTGACACATTTATTATTATTATCAATCATAAAAATTGTTGTGCTGTTTAATATTTTTGTGGAAACCTGTTTTTATATATTTTTTTTTCCCCAGGTTAAATAGAAAGTTCAACATTTATTTGAAATGGAAATGTTTTGTAACAATGTAAAGGTCTTTACTGTCACTTTTGATCAATTTAATGCATCCTTGGCAAATAAAAGAATCAATTTCTTAAAAAAAATTACAGTAAGTGTATATACATATAAATGAATCACATATTTGCTGAAGTTGGACTCAAGGCACCAGCTGAAGCTCTACTATAAGTTTTGTCACTTCAAGATACCATTTTTGTTTTCTATAAGCACAGAAAAATTATGTAGCTGGTAATTTGTTGCGTCATGCCTGGTGTGTTTCAGACAGTCCTGACATTACTGCTTAAAAAACACCAAGTTTATCCACCATTATGAGAGAGACAGCGAGAAGAAATGTTATGTACAATGGAAGTGAACTATGGTTACACAAATATGCCCACTTTAATGAGATTTTGGAGAAAGATTGATATTTGCTATCAAACAGCAGCTGGAGACACGACCTCTTGGTCAATACAGCGTCTCCCTGAGCAGGAGGACAGTTGGAGTCATAATTAGCTAACTAATGAACAATGAAAATTACACACGCTTATTTATTTATTTATTTTTACTCTTGTGGTCACGCGAGAGTCGAGGCATATCTGGAATTTCAAGACACCCGAGGAAAAACTTTAGTAAAGTAACTTTCACAGCACCTCTGGGTAATTTCACCAGAATGTGGAGCACATAACGTCGGCCTCAGAAAATCAGCGCGGTGAAGGAAAGTAATGAAGCGGTGTGTGATTGTTATAGTTTTACCATATCCCAAACCTCCTACAGGCCTTTATCACCACTCTGCAGCTCCTCGCTGAAACACAGCTTCACAGCATATGAAGGCCCATTATTATGATGGTCTCCCCAAAGTGTTTGTGCAGACGTGTGTGTCTGTAAGCGAACAAAAATAGTTTATTGTCATGCATGGATGTATCCATGTGGTTGAAATTCTGTCCTTAAACCCACAGCCAGATCACTTGTATCAGGCCGTTACAGAGGGACAGTGGAGAGAAGGCCAATCCCTGCACCACAAACCATGTCCAATAAGGAACAGGCTGGCTTCAACAGATACACACATACACACACCCGTTCATTGTCAGCACATTTGCTCCACTGTGTACGGCCCTGTGTATAACAAAGAGTGAAAAATTTAAGGGGGTCTGAATACTTTCCGCACACTCTGTATATGTATATATATATATATATATATATATCGATCGATTGATAAAAAATGGATGGATGGATATATGGATGGAACAATAGAGTGATCAACAGATAGATAGACAGACAGACAGACAGAACAACAGAAATGGATGGATCGAAAAAAAGAATGATTAACCGATAGAACAACAGAAAAATGGATAGATGGATGGACTAATAGATAGATAGATAGATAGATAGGTAGATAGACAAAAAATGGATGGATGGATATATGGATGGAACAAATTGTTATAGTTTTACCATATCCCAAACCTCTTACAGGCCTTTATCACCACACTGCAGCTCTTCGCTGAAACACAGCTTCACAGCATATGAAGGCCCATTATTATGATGGTCTCCCCAAAGTGTTTGTGCAGACGTGTGTGTCTGTAAGCGAACAAAAATAGTTTATTGTCATGCATGGATGTATCCATGTGGTTGAAATTCTGTCCTTAAACCCACAGCCAGATCACTTGTATCAGGCCGTTACAGAGGGACAGTGGAGAGAAGGCCAATCCCCCCACCACAAACCATGTCCAATAAGAAACAGGCTGGCTTCACCAGATACACACGCGTTTACTGTCAGCACATTTGCTCCTCTGCATACGGCCCTGTGAAATGTCCAAGCTGCAGTACAGGCCAATTAAAAAAGGCAGAGAACATTTCTGGGCTCCACACGCAGCAGTTCTCAGAGACGAGGGACAGAGCAATCTGCTGTCGCAACTACAACACATGGATGGACTAATGGATAGATAGATAGATAGATAGATAGACAGATAGATAGAACAACAGAAAAATTATGGATGGATCGAAAAACAGAATGATTAACAGATAGAACAACAGAAAAACGGATGGATGGATGGACTAATGGATAGATAGATAGATAGATAGATATAGACACAAACAAACAGACAGAAGGGTAGAAGGACATAGTAAAATGGACTGAACAATAGAATGAACAATAGAACGATAGATGGTTAGCACAATACTTACGGCTGCTTACTGGCCCAGTTAACAAGAGCCCATCCCAAAGTCTATGATATTCTGGTCCCCTGATACAGCATCCCCTAACAAACAAACAACCAAAAGACAATGGTTTATTATTTTCTTTTTATATGTCAGACATGTGTCTAAGGGCCTTTACTCACATTCAGACTCGCCGCAAATGTGTGTACCCAGGTGAAGCCTGAAAACACTCCATCTGGCAGATCTGGGCTGTTAGCCGGTAGCCTACTGCTAACTGATTGACTTCTGCAGCCGCACTTTCCCTCCCACTTACTGTATCAACCGATATGACACTTCTGCTGAGTACCGTGGTGTTAATTGTTAATATGTGCCAAATGACTTATGCAAGGACACTGGATATATATACTGAAAAAAAAAGTATCACGGTTTCCACAAAAATATGAAATATCACAACTGAATTCAATATTGATAACAATAGCAAAGTGTTACGGAAGAGGTCTGACACAACAGGTTAGTTTATATACAAAAGCGTTTATTAGGTCACAGTGAGTACTGGTGTCGGGTCCGGAGGAAGTGATGGTGAGGGAAAGGTCCGTGAAAGAGTGCAAAGGATATGGAGAGTGGAGTAATCCGAGTCTTTGGCTTGATGGAGGCTGGAAGGGATACGGGGGAAGCACACACCTCAGCGATCCGGGAACTAGGAGATACAGGAGACACTTGGAGACGAGGAGACGCTAGGAGGAACACAGGAGGTAAGTAATGCAAGAAGTATTCAAAGGAATTCAGTCCTCTACGTGTAAACGAGACCGGACAGTGAGGGTGTCTGAGGTGTGTGCTTTTATGCAGGCTGGTAATGAGGTGCTTGATTGGTGACAGGTGCAGGTGCTCAGAACTCAGGTGAGAGGGATCGTTGTGATTGGGTGGTGGCGGAGCCTGGCCGATCTGTTACACAAAGGTTCCGGTGATCTGCAAATCAGCATATATAACGATTTCTGTGACACTGAAGACTGAAGTAATGGCTGCTGATATTCAGATTTGCACAGGAATAAATTATATTTATATAAAATTATATAAGACTTATTTTAAATTGTAACGATATTTTACAATATTACTGTTTAAATAATTATTTATTTAAATTAATTAATGCAAACTTGAGAGAGATAATTATTTAAAGACAACCTCTATAACTGATGAAACAGCATCACTTAAATCCCTGGAATTAGCTATGTGGCAAACAACAAAGCTGTGTGCTTGAAAACATATGGTCTGTCATTAAAATATATGGGATGGTGCTAACAGTTTGCCGATGTTTATTGCTGCCTGGTGGTGGCAGAAGTTATGTACTGTAACTTTAAAGAGTGCTGATAAACACAATATCTCGCAGCAGAGCCATTTTTGTTTCAAGTGGGAGAGATTACAAGGCCGAAAGTCCATTTTAGTAACTAATGTTCGATTCTGACAGGGGAGGTGAGACTGAAAAGAAGATGGTTTCTGATATCTCGTCCCCACCTCGACTTCATTATTCTGCCAGATACTTCATCACCACCTTCCTTTCCCCAAATAGAAAATGATGATACTTTATCAAAACCTACACGCACGCTAATAGGCTAATTTGTCTGTTTACGGCCTTCTGCAAACAAACATGCACAACATTTGTATCCATAACTGAATATGTGACTGCGATTTTACCTATCGATACGACTTTCCTGACTGTGACAGTAATTAAGGTGAGGGCACACACTCATTACGGGCCACTGATGAGGGTGCGCGTCGGTCAATTATGGGCTCAGGTTGGCACGACAGGCTGCACGCCATGGGGGGTTCGACTCCGGATCAAATGACCTATGGGGGCGATGTGGGTTTTTAAAAATATTTTTTGCAGTGAGCATGGAAGCACAGCTCTCAACAGATGTGCAGTCCATTAGAGAAGCTTCACTTCCCCCCTCAATCTCTCCTGTCCTCCATCTCCCTCCTCTCAAATGAAGCCTGTCTTCCAAGCTGTCTGAGGGAATGTCAAGGTAAACAAAATTATGCCAACAGTAAACATGTAAACATTCCGCTCTGAGTGGCATGACGTTATCCGAGATGAGCTTGTGCCATCCCATAATGCTTGTATTTTTGGAGAGATAAGAGAAAATGAGCCTGTTCCTCAAAAACTCCTGTAAAATGACTGTTTTGGCAATTGTATTAGTGACAGGTAGCAACTCTCTTTTTCCTGTTCAACAGAGCGTTCCAGTGATGACATATTTTTGTAGGCCAATCTAGAAGTTAGTAACACCTGGTTCTCTTGACAAAAACCCACAGGTTTTTGCGATTACTGCAGAAAATAAGCTAAGCTAAGTTTATGATTCTTACGTTTTGTTCATAATGATAAACTTCACAAATTAATTCTGAAGCCTAAATACAATCACCTGAAGTACAAATCTGAATGTAGGCTTTAAATGAACTACTAAGATAGATAGATAGATAGATAGATAGATAGATAGATAGATTAAACCAAAGACCCATTCAAAAACTCTATAGCAGGGGTTTTCAAACTTTTAAACCCTTTTAAATATACACAAATATCCATTCATAATTATTTAAGTGTATGCCTCGAATTGAATTGACAGATTCTCGCGCCCCATGAATTCAATATGAATTAACAGGTTCTTGCGGCCCCCTTAACAGTTGCTGGCACCCCACAGGTTGAAAACCCCCTGCTCTATAGCCGTCAATCTGTGAGTGACAACATTCGCAAAAGTTTGTGAAGCCTAGTGAAATTATAGAAATACTGTCGTGAGGCATCCCCACATATTTCAGCACAATAACAATCACAAATGTAGCACAAATGATGACAAATAAGAAAATAACTATCCTGATAACACCACGCATTCATCTGCTCTACACCTGGCATCTAATCATCCGGTCAACACATGGCTCTACACCAGCTTGATATCTGAATTGTTGGAAAGCACCTCCATATTTCTGATAAATCTTCTGCTCGCATATTTATTTATTTTCTCTAATGTGTAATTGTGACTGGGAAAATCTGAGTTATTTTCACTCACAGTACCAGGCAGAGGAAAGGAATCTATCCATCAAATAAACCTTAATGCATGCAGATTCCATCACATAATAAGATATAGCCGTAGCAAATGTTTTAACACCATACAGGAAGCATGACAAATCTATTTAAAATGCAGAAATGATATGCGTATCTATTTAAACATTACATATTAATTTACTTGCATATTTTAGCATGTAAAAGTGTGAAAAACCACGCTGTATTATCTTACAGTTTGTTCAATTAATGTAATTACAATTAATCTGCATGAAGATAACCTTTAGCAGCTAGTTCACTAGTTCAACTTCTCAAGTAACCATCTATCTATCCATCCATCCATCCATCCATCCAGTGGTGGAAACAGACTTTTGGTTTGGAACGAAAATGATGACAGAATTTTCATTTTGGGGTGCACCATCTCTTTAAGAGTCACATTTTTGCTCAGTAACATAAAAATGGAATAGAAAAATCTAAAATGCTCTTATCTAAAAGGAATCATCTGTCAGATGTTGAAGTATGCAGATAAAATGTAGTTTCCAAATAGAAAAAAAAGTATTTCATTTTTTTTCCCAGCTACTCACTCTCTCTCTCTCTCTCTGGCCTGCTACCGCCAGCTAGACAGCTCTGTTATTCTTGATGTTGTTTTCCCTCCTTTTCTTTTATTTTGCCCACTCTTGCTCTTCCTTCGCTAGTCACCCCTCCTCTCATCTGTAAAAGACAGAAAAGATCCCTCCCATGCACCCCTCATCTCTCTCGTGTGCAACACAAGCGAGGATCAATGCATGTCAGTTAGGAGAGACAGTAGTGTGACGCTGACACCTTCCCCTCCACATGACCTGTATTGGTTAACCTCATGCTCTGGGTTCACAAAGACAGCTGAATGTTTGTGTGTGAGCATGTGTATGATCCATGTCGTTTCTGACACATTTCAAACAGACTTCCATGTACATTTATGTATGTATTGTCTGTTGTTGCCAGGGGCAACCTCTTCTTGTCAGCGCAGTACATTTGAAATGGTTACACCTGCATACATAAAAACAGCTCCATAAACATCCAACGCTTCTCCAACTTCATACCCATTATACGGAAGAGTTTGCTTAAAAATTAATATTTTTTCATCACTTACTGAATCTTGCATCATGGTGACCTCATATATTTTCTTTCTTCTGAGAAAGAATGTAAAATAGTTGCAAAATAGGAGCTCTTTTTCACACAAGGTGCATTAAGAGGCAAGTATTAAAAGGGCAAAAAAGCACAATAAAAGTGCCATAAAAATAGTCCATAAAAACCCATATGATGCCTTAAGATTTGTCAAGCCCAATTTGAAATTAATGACTACAAGGTAAAGCATATCATTTGTTGTGCCACTAGTGGCATCAAATAGAATGTAAATAAATAAATAAATAAATTATAGAGTGTGAGAGAGAGAGAGAGAGAGAGAGAGAGAGAGATGATACAAAAAAATCTTTAAATTCAGTTTATGCTGCTCAAATTACTTCAAAAAACATACATAATGAATTTAAAAAAAATAACCATATTTTTGTTTCAGTAACACTTACAATAAGGTTTAAATGTCAGCATTAATTAATGCAATAGGTAACATGAAATATCAATGAGCAGAAAAAAATGGCGTTAACTCAGAAATTGCAAATAATTACAAAGAAATGGCATGTAGCACATTGTATTAAATGTGAAATTTTAAGTAGAAAGATTGAAGTTATTTACAACTTTACAACTTACTATTGTTTTTTACAGTACACACACACACACACACACACACACACACACACACACACAAATACAGTTATTTTTCTTATATCCTGCAGAATTCTGGAGCTGTGCCATTGCTTCCAAAATAAGAATAGGGAAAGCCTCGTTACATCATATCTAGGCATGCAACCATTTCCACTTTCTTCATAGATCAACAACACACTCCACACTGACTGAGATGAAGTTGACTACACACTCTGAACCTGGAACTCAAAGCTGGGAAAGGTTTGATCTCACTTTAGCTGTGAGAGTTTGACAAGCAGTCAAGTATAGTAAACAGCAGAGTTGTTTGGCCCCTGCTTTGTTGCTTACTGAAGCTTCAGGATGTGTGACAAGACTTTTTCTGTCTACTGTTTCCATAACATATTAAAGTCAGTCTTCTCTTTCTTTCTGCACGACCTGCCCTAATCAATAGCTCGCTAAAAATGCTATTTCCATCAGCGAGTCGCTTAGAGGGACCCTTCGCCAGGCGGGGGAGGCCACATATCCTTCTAGCTCTTGTACAGCAAGAGTTGAAAAATGGGAGGCGACTGTCAGCTGGTGATATTGACTACGAGTGAAAATGTGATCATTTTGTATTAACCCCCCAGCTCTCGGAAATTAAGCCTTCATATTGCACTTAAGAAAAATACAGAGCCGCTGCTCATTTACCACCTCCCGACAAAGAGGTGCATGCCACTCACGGCCTCATAATGACTTTCAAAGGGGGCACATGATCCCTGGAATTAGATTAAAGTCATTATTAAACAAAGGTCTTTTTCTTTGAGCTCGAATTCCGCTCCCCGCCCTTTTTAGCCTATTTATTACTAGTGGAGACGTTGTTGTAATGAAGCGCAGGGTTTGGCATTTCAAATATCAATTTCTGCCAATTACACTTGCAGTGCTGAATGGGAATAGATAGAAGTGGAGGCAGGGAGGGCTCTGGAAAAGATCTGACTGTTATCATATATAAGACACTGTTTAGCTCTGACAAGAGTGAGGAAAGGAACGTCTTTGGCCTCACAAAATACAGAAAAAGTTCATATTTGCAACCAAAACACAATCAAATACTTACTGTCAACATGACAACGATGGTTTGATACTGTCATCAGAAGCTTTATGCATTTCTTTCTTCTGTGGAACACAAAATGAGATATTTTGAAAAATGTCTCAGTGTTTTTTGTTCATGCAGTGAAGGCCCTTGGGGTTCAGTGTTGTTTGGACCCCAACGTTCTGCAAAATCTCTTTTTGCGTAAGAAACAAATGCACACAGGTTTTGAACAAATAGTGAGTAAATGACAGAATGTTCATTTTTTGAGTGAACTACCATTATGAAACATTCATTCTTATGACAAGGATCTAAAATTATGTACTTAGTAACTTTGTCTCATTTTCTAGTAATATCTACAACATTCTTACAAGGTGTTTGCTTAACTGAGAAACTAAATTGCATAACAAAATGGTGAGTAGTCCAAACAAAACAAGTAGTCCAATAGCCACATTTTTAATGTTTTGCTTACAAGACCAGTATGAAAACAGTGTTGTAATTTGTTATATAGGCCTATGAAAATTATTATATTAAGGGGTTTCTCCTACTTTTCATAGTGATATATAGCCTAGTGCCAGTTCTACCAGGAAATGACGATTTTGTTCTCTTTGACTCATTGGATGGAAACAGTGCTTATTCGCAAATGTTTTATGCAATATTTCAATTTTGCGCATAAGTTAAATTCGCAACTTTGGATGGAAACCCGGCTAGTGTTGCGGGAGATGCTGAAGATCATTATCTACGGCTGTAACAGTTAGTTCCGAGTGAAATGCATTATGGATAGTGTAGTTCGGAGAAATGTGCTCGTGCTATGTGTGCTCTCTCTGTGCTGTGTAATTCAGAAAACAGAGAAAGAACATTTATATTCTGCTTTTATTTCAGTTAATTCAGGTCAGTCCACCCAGGGGTTTTTGTCCACTCTAACTTTGACAACTTTTATCTGCATGAGAGGGTAAAATGGCATGCATCAGCTAACTTTGTCCGTCTCATCATTGCAAGAACATGAATTAACAAGCTGTTACGCTGCCGCTGGGACTGATGGA
>NW_015631145.1:156047-165634 GCF_001515625.1 Sinocyclocheilus rhinocerous | reverse complement strand
GGTCGGCGTGGTAGCCAAGGCTCACATAGTCATAGGCCACTAGTGTTAAGCCAGTCGGCGTGGTAGCCAAGGCTCACATAGCCATAGGCCGCTAGCGTTAAGCCGGTCGCGTGGTAGCCCAGACACACATAGATGGTAATACATGCGGTTCACATGGCTCTTCAGAGCAGCAGGAGTGCATATGTCTTGGCGATAGATCTGCTTGTTGGGGGGTGTTTTGTTCTTGTTTTGGCTTGCATTGTCCCTTCTATGTCTCCTGTTTGTGGGGGTTATTTCATGTATGTTATATTTGCAGCAGCTATATTAGAGAGCCAGCTTCACAGTAATTTACCGTTTGGCTTCACAGACACAGCGCACTATCAGCTCTGATGGGGGGCTGCGGATTGTGAAACGCAGCCTCAAAGACAAAGACGTGTTAAAAGTAGATGAAAAATGTGTCAACCGTAAACTTAAAATGGATGCTGTGTAGGCAGTTACTGGGGACAACTTTGAATGAGCCTGTCTATGACTTCAGGTTATCGCAGGTTTAAAGTTGAGCACATCCATTACAGAGGAGCATTATGGGAAATAACCATGACTAATTGTTTATCATTTGCTTATTTATTCTTAAAGCTTGAGCCAGTCTACAATTACACTTACTGTATGTTCAGTACTCTACCATCACCATCAAGAAATTATAAAAAACATTTTTGTATGGAATCCCTAATCAAGACTTCAGAGTTGAAAAATAATATAAATAAAGGTAATTGTGACTTCTATTTTATTGCTACTTTAGTTTTATAATCAATACTTTTTATAGCACATTTTCTTAAAGCCCAAGGTTGCAACTACTTCTCTTACAATTGTGACTTTATATTCCTCAACTCTGAATTTAAATCACAAGTGCATCTTTATACCTCAATAAGTGAGCTTGTAAATGGTTTTCTTTAATTTGGTGTTGTGTTGCTCTGCAGACTCATGTCCAATGTACAACAACAAGATACAAATAAGAAAACATTTCCAATCACAAAATTGAAAATGACTCACCTCTTTGTCTTCATTTTAAATTTTGTGTATATAGTAGTTACTACAGAATTTTGATTGGTTTGAAGTTTTGGAATTAAAGGCAGAGTAAGTGATTTCTGGTAGCCAAGCTGATTGGCTACAAGTTTGTTTTGCTATTCGGCCCGAATCAGTTTTCTAAAGTGTTTCTGAAAAATCACATACCCTGGCTTTAAGAAATCATTAACTGACATGATTATGCTTTCATCCATCTGTGACTTGGCAAAGATGTTAAAACGTATGATAAAAACAACAGCTCTTCAACAAATGTGAAGCAAGCTATGGCACAAAACCAATGCACATTGCTTCAGATGACCATCCTAACCATCACTGAAGTCACAGACAAAGAAGGTTTATTGTCATTTCAGTCCTACATGGTAGGAGAGGAAATTAAATACAGTGGCACCTGAAGCCACAGTGCTTATAACAGACAAATACAGACAGCAAAAATGCAAACATATTAAACAACAGAGTAGTTTTGCTTAGTACAAAGCAAGTAGCAATGTCTTGAGGGCGAGGTTATGCCGAGTTCACACTGCTGAAGCGACCCCAATAATGTGATATTTAGGCCCTGGAATGTGAATTGTACCAGGAGAACCCCGCCAAAAAAATGTGTATTTTACCCCCTGAAAGCGATTTTTACTGGGAAAGCAATTGGGCTATTTTCAGGCTAGTTTTGAGTAGTAATTGGGTGGGTTTTGTAGCGAAAACCTGGCAACCCTGCACCAGACAGAGCTGTCAGCGATTCTTCCTATTATAAAGTCATGCAGTCTGTAACCTCATATCGTCGTTCAATCGTGCAGTGTGAACACAGCAACAACTGAATGCTACCCCAGATAGTCGTTAAGTGTGAAACCAACAGTGATGCGACGTCTTTGAAAATCGTGCAGTGTGAACTCGGCATTAGTCTAACACCATGTGAAAATGACCATTATTTAGAGTCCTACAAAGAATTTCCATTTTTGTCAATTGATCTGTTAGTCTTGAATAAACCAAAAATCGTGCTATGGATGAAAACACCATCCTTGAGGACCAGAGGCCGAGTATCAGTCATTGTCAGCCAGGCTTTCCTGCCCCTTAGCAGGAAATGCTTAACTCACATGCTTAGCCGAGCGCACAATATCCAGAAACATTTGTCAACCAGCACCCTTTGACAGATGTATGTTTTACATGCCATCTCATCAAGCATCCTACAACAGATTTGGATGGCCAGTCCGATGGAAAAATAAACCGAGCCCCAGCAAAAGGTCCGTTCTAGGCACGCAGGAGTGAAATTTAATGGAAGTTTGGGAGCAAATGCTCTGCGCTTTGCCACACCCTGCTATGTGCCAGCGGCAGCAGTAGTAGAAAGAGCCAAAGAGATGGAGGGAGAAATGAGGAAAAGAGAGAGAATGAGAAAGATTGAAGCAGAGGGAGAGGTGTGGTGAAGGAACAGCTCACTCGTTCGCTCAGCTCAGGATGGATGTTTCCCATCATGCAGCTCAATCACCCACCCAATGATTAATTTCACAGACACTTGGGTAATTATAGGAGTCAGCCCCTCACCCCCGGGAGAGAGAGAGAGGGGTATTGACAGAGTACAGAGGAAGTGGAAGAAACAGGAGGAATGCGAGAAAGGCAAGAGTCCGGATGAATGATAGTGGGATACGAAGTGACTAACTGAAGGAGTGAGGGTGAGATAGAGGAGTGTGAAGGAAAGGATGAAAGGACGCTGAGTGGCACAGATGTTCGGATGATGACAACATGTTGAATGACGTGACCAATTCAGACGAACAACGATTAGGGATTTTTTTTAATAACGCTTCTGGATTACGTTGTTGTGGTCATTAGGATGATACAAAGCCATATTCCAATCTCATTCACTTCAGAATGCCGTGAGAGTGAGTGTTAAATCCACATAAAAATTATTGCGGAGAGTGAAGGGAGGAAATTGACAGATTACGAAGGACAGATGAGGAAACATGAGACAAAAGAAAAGGAAAGAGGGGAATGAAAGGAAAGATGGGGGCGAGGAGTGTGTGTGACAGACGGCCAGAATGGTTTAATGGTGGGGCGGCGCTGTGTACACATCTGAGGCTATTTCAAGTGTAAAAGCTCCCCCTGCTGGTCAGACATATAATTGTTCCTCAAAGTGCTATGAATGGACTGCTTTGTTGTCTTTTTTTTTTTTTTGTAAATATAATATACAATCAAATAGGCAGCATAAATATAAAAACTCCATGTTGTGATGTGACCTGTTACTTAACATGTCTGCAACAACCCTGGTGGCTAAATGGTTTAAATGTGCAATTATGAGCATATAGAGAGAGTGAGAAACCGAATGAGAGTGGAAGTTAGGGAAGGTTTCACCACTCCCACATACCCTGCAATTATCTCATGATGTTTACCGATATGAGCAGAAGAGTGGGCTCCCTATCGACTACGGCACAGAGAATAATTACTGTTTTTAAACTGTGCCTCAGGCCTGGCCGTGGCTTTGTGCGCAAACGTGTGTGAAGCGTAAAAAGCAGTCATTGATTTTGCTGCTGTTTTGCTGTCAAACAGGCAAAATATTCATGTTGCGGTTGGTGTAGGGGGCTTGTTAAAACGTATCAGATAGAGGCGGACGACTAATTAAGTTCAGTGGACTGTTTAGTCATTGATTGTACTGCCACAGAGAAAACAAGAAACCCATTAAGACAGAGACGCCCATTCGCTGGACCTATGGAGAGCATAGCAGATTCACAATACAGATGGCCCCATTTGTATTAGATTTACCAGCCACCATGCAAAGGTCAGCAGGGCCATCTTTCCTAGACTGCGCCACTAAAGATGGACCAGAGCATGACCTGCATAGAAAACTATGTTCAGCAAAATATGAATGTGAACTTTTCCAAAATGCATCTAGAAATTAATATGCATTTATATTTATGCATTTTGCAGACAGACAGTTGTATCCAAAGTGGGACAGACAGACAGACAGACACAGATATGAATGTAGATAGATAGACGGACAGATGGAAGGACAGATAGACAGACATGAAAGCAGACAGACAGACAGACAGACAGACATGAAAGCAGACAGACAGATGGATATACAATATAGACATTGACAGACAGACAGACAGACAGATAGATTTCCTTCACCTCTCTTACTCTCCTTTGCCTTCCTGTTGAATACATCTATATATTTACGACTCTGGGCACTTTCTGCATAAACATAAAGCTCTAGATATTTCCAAGGCCGCAGCGAGCAGGTGCAGGGCTATTGTGGCGCTCACAATTTATCGCTCGCTCCTGCGCCCAGAGAACACATTCAGTAATGTGCCGGAAAGATTAATCCATCAAAACATATACACACAAACTCATGAACGACCATGCACACTCAATATAAGAGCGAGGCAATTTATGCACACAGCTAACACAACACAGCAGTTTGGGCTGTAAAAAGACCCATTTTAGTTGTTTCAGTTCATTTAATTAGTGCTTTAGCTTTTAAAATGAAAGCTCACCATTGTACATCAATGGCGGTGGCTGATGCATGGCAGGGCTACTCAAGATCTGTGTAAAAATCAGCGAGTTTTCTGTTCAGAGGCCACAGCTGGCCACTGAACTAGGAAAGCAGTAAATTGAACTTAACTTAATCTCTAACTTTCGGGACACATTGCTCCCATGAGCATGGGCTGAGCGCTGGAGCAGATGCACCCAATACAATTGCATTTTAATCTGATCAACCACACGATACAACTGCCCCCATTCCAAAGTAGCCAATAGAATGCGTTGGTCTGAGGCTATTAGTTTTTATTTGCTCAGGTTATTTAGCAGGACTGCACAGCTAAATAGTGCACTGCACCCTGCAATTGGGTCGCCAAGTAATAAGCAATATATTTACATATATATGGCTATATATAGGTATAGACAGTGTGAGAATCAAATTTTCCAAAACTGTGAGGAAACAGTGCTCTGGTGACTGGTGACGTGCTCAGCCTTTTCAAGCAGAATAACCCAGAGTCCGGACTAAACAGACCGCATTAATAACATGTCATAAATTCTGCTGTGCATTCCCTGGGCCTCCTAAAGCTACAGGCAGACACTGATCAGTTGTTCTCACTGACGCCTACGAGAGGCTCGGATCACCCCAGGGCTTACGGCAGAATGGCAAACAAGCTGGTAGATTTATGAGACCTGTGTACGTACTGATAGATGAGATAAAAATGCAAGCTTCAGGGCAGCACCGTAGCAAAACACCAAAGTGTGACAACAAAAAAAACACACACAAAAAAAAAAGAAAAAAGGTGTTTCCTTGGGTGTTTTTGAAGCTAAACCCCAGGTGTGCTGAAGCTCAGTAGGAAGTGGCTCATTGCATGACGCCTCTCTTCATTTTTCACCTGTTTCTCACTCCATTTATAATTGGCTGGCTGCGAGACATGCAAAGAGGGTCTTTTCTGCAACACAAGAAAAAAAGTGGTAAAATGAACATGAAGTGCAAATATAAGCAATGAATTATGCACTAAAAGAGATTAAGCAACACTTGTTTCAGATGTCCATAAATATGCAAATGTAACTTTAGCTGCTGCTGTGTAATCCAAATGTTTAAATGTAAATTTATTTTCCCAAGATATCCAATAATGATTAAATGATGCACAGGATAAAATGATGCTCTAAAAGTTCTTCCTTCAAGAAGTCACTATTAAAAGTCAGAGGACATGATTATTATTATCAATAGGTAACTTGAGGCCAATTTTAAATTGTAAAATGCCATAATAAAGTTTGTTTATATACTGATTCTCATTAATAAATAAATAAATTATCACCTTCATAACTGCCTTACTCACATTCAGCTGCATCTACGACAGTTGCGTGAGGCACACCAGCGGTTGAGGTCCAGTGGTTTTGGTCTAGCACAAGGCTAAAGGCAGACATGGGAGGGTGGGGTATTGACAGGCCAAGCAGCAGGCAGACAGACATGATGTACAGCCCAGCATAATCAGTTCCCAGGCTCATTAATCTACAGCCACCGCTACTCTTGATGAGAGAGTGATGCATGGGGAAAACAGTTCCTCTCCAATGTCACCCTGAACGAGTCACGGCTTCCTGAGAGGAGGGATGGAATGGGGTCCTGGAGTGGTTCTGTATGAATCAGAAGTACTGTAGAATCAGTGAGTGGAGTGGTAAATTAGTCTTTTAAGGTATAATAGTTTATTCAGGCTTTGGGAAACAACAATACAGGTACATCAGGTATAAATGTATTTACAATAAAATTGACTTACTTGTGCCGCGCTCTTTGATCCATGCAACAAATTAATTTTGCTTGATTGTCACTGCTTTCATCTGTCTTGCCGCCTGACCTGACAAAAAGCTCATTTATGATCATGAATCAAAGTGAAAGGTCAGATATTCACATTAATAACAGCTACATCTCCTCTAATCTTGAGGAAAAGAGTTATTAGCCTGTAGGGTGCCCCAGAAGGCTGAACGTTTCGCACGCGGTCCCAGTGGAGTTCAGGCATCTCCAGAGAAGGACAGGGCAGCATTCAGACACACACTCCAAAGGCCAATGGTCGTATGGGTGCTTTTCTTGTGTAATTGTAACATCTCCCGGAGGGCGAGTCACATCAACAATGGCCTGCTCCATCATACTTTTGTGTGTTTATTTTCAGGGAAGGACGTGAGCTCCAATCGAAGCTCCCCTATTAGATTTAACCAGCACGTTTTGGGTCAAGAGGGAAGCCACTCTTTCATCTGGAGTAAAATTCCATTTGAAACTCACTCCATTTTGGTTTCAAAAAGCAATTGCATCTTCAACGAATGAGCCATCAAATTACAAGAAAGTGGGAAAATTGCATGGCCACAGGGGTGCAAGGCAAGATCCTTGAGAGCGCAATTACAAAAATAATATTCTCTTTCAATGCGATGCGGAATTGTCTCCGATGAAGTGAAAGGTGCACATTAACTATCAGCCATCTTGTTTTTCAAGGTCATCAAAAGAAGTATTTTCCAACCAACAGATATTCCCTTTAAGTGAGCATACACTCCATTCTCTTCATTTATATGGAAATGGAGATCATCAGCATTCCTATTAAAGACAAGCCGGAAGAGCCGGGTGTGAGACACGAGAGGGAAGGAGTCAATGGGGCTTGCAGTGTGATTCAAAAGTCTGCTTGGTTGCTCTGCACAGCTTCAATAATTTTTCATGAGCCCAGGAAGTGACAAGTATGACATCGTACAAGATTTGCTGTCGGTATCATGTGCCACCTCTTCGGTTCAATGACAACAAGGTCATCCCTATGGTGAAATGAGGGCGGACATATCTTCAATGACTGGCCCAGACAGCAGCTCGTAAAACGTGGCCGTAAAGTCATTTGTGGCTGCACTGGGTTATGTTTTGTGCAGTATGTCTGCTTTATGAAGTCTGGCGATGACAGACAAGACCCGTTACACTCTGGACCATATATCACACAGGATATGGTAGCTTGAGCACAGAGGCAATTTCACAAGGAGCCAAATTTCAGTAGAAAATGTGAAGTGAGAGGTGGAAAAAAGAAATAAGTCCGGTCACCCCATTACAGAAGAAAAAAAAACATAAAAATGGTACACTGACGAGAACAATGAATGTTTTGTATGCATTTTATCATAGAAGGCAGATGTTTACACACAAAGAACAAGAACCAAAAGTAAAAAGTGCTTTACACTGCTTTTTTGTGAGTTTTTAGGGTCATGTTTCTTTCTCAGTGCTTTGTCTGGGTTTGTGCTGTTTCTAGTTTAAAAAAAAGGGGTCAACAGCGCCACGTAGTGTTAAAAAGAAGAAACACACTGCTTATTATATAATTTTGTTATACAACATATTGATTAAAACCTATTTTAATTGAATGTTTTCTTTACTACTTTAAAATCATTAACATTAATATGTGATCACTTTCAAAAAGTGTAAAGCTTTAATAGTCATTTTGATCGATTTTAACTTCCACATTCCCCATTTACTACAGTATTACTGAAGCAACTATAAATGTTGTAACTTAAGTGCTATTTTGGTGGAAACTATACCATGGTAAATGTTGTAATCGTGTAAGTGACCTACCTGCTCGAAATAATAGTTTTAAACGTGCCTGACGAAAAACAATTATTGTCAGGTCTACCCAAATTCCAAATTTTACATTTACAGCATAAAAATGATCATATTTCACTTAACCAACAACACTTTAAACAACAATATTTTCCTCTTACCAACAACAACATCATTTACCATTTCCCGCTAATCGTTGTCGTCGTTTTCTGAGGTGATTGGCTAATTTTATGGGCGGAGCTTCATATCTACAAATAGTCATCCCTCATAAAAATTAGCATACATGATAAACTTTTTCATATAATTATATTCTGTCAAAACAATAGTTTCTACAGTTATTGTAACTACATATAAATAAAAATGTGGTAACTTAGTATCCGCCAATGTCATCAAAATAAGTAAAAATAGGAGCCCTGCATTAAAATAACAGACTGATTCTAAATGCTTCTTTCACAGTTTGAAAGACATGTCGTTATTAGAATAACTATAATAACCATCCATGTGTCCTCTCTTTACTACTAATAAACAAAAGCAGTATGTTAAGTAGGAGCTTCAGATATGGAGATTGAAGAATTCATAGCAGGCAAACAATACCTGGATTACATACTGCATACGCTGAGATTCTCAATGTGCATCCAGTGGACACTTTGCTGTCCAACAATGCCACAGGATAAGCAATTATTTTCATTCAAGCTCACCACTGACTGCCACATGCCCGTTTTTATTTCCATGGATTGCCACTAGAGGGCCTCAGTTACTTAGACTTCCTTCACTTCCTAAACTTCATGATCATTTCATTCCTGAAAATTACTCATCTATTCACTAAATTAAACACAATAGAAAACAATTATGGGTGCATAGATGTCTTTAAACTTAAAAAATAAAATAAAAACTAATTATGTTTCGCACCATTTTATAAACAGAACTAAGAACAAAATGCAGTAAACTATTCACAATTATGCATTAGATATTTTTTAAGATTCACACTTTTAACTTAAATGCATTTTAATAGGTGCAAGCTTAAAAACATTGTCTGCCCTTTGCCAAGATGTACTTGTTCTCCAGGTCTTTCCATCCATTTATTCTCAGTAATTACCAAAACACAAACACTATAAGTGCGGTAGCAGGCAGCGACTCATCACAGCTGCGCAGTGAGAGCTGACTGCTGTGGAGAGCTGCGTGTCAAGTCAAGTCACCTTCATTAGTATAGCACTTCATACAATACAGATTGTGTCAAAGCAGCTTTACGGTGTCAAACAGGAAAATAGTTTGTCAATAATGCAAGAGGACAATAACAAAGTTCCACAGAGTGTATAAACATACTCTGCAAACAATATTGGATGGATGGATATTATAATTATTATTTACAAAATTGCAGTTTTATAAATATTAATTATAATTTATGTAATATAATAATAATAATAATAATAATAATTATTATTATTATTATAATAATAATAATAATAATAATAATAATAATAATAATAATAATAATAATAATAAT
>NW_015631145.1:140463-155844 GCF_001515625.1 Sinocyclocheilus rhinocerous | reverse complement strand
ATATATATATATATATATATATATATATATATAACAAGATATTACAATAAACAAATAACGTAAGATATTACAATAAACAAAGTCTGCATAGCCTTGGTTCTCTTTAAGCTTCAATGACTGTCTGCTTGTATAATGTTGGGTATTGTGTGGGATTGAGCCGAATAAAATGGCTCATATTCCTACTACAGATGGCCAGTTATCTGAAAATCTCCAAGAGATTTCTCATGCGTTGGGTTGATATGACTCATGGCCCATTGGGACCGAAAGGGATCTAAGCTCAGAGAAAAACAAATAGCCATTTGTGATGATAAACAGAAATTCTTCAAGCCTCTATCCTTCTATTGTGAGAGAAAGATTTTTAAGTAGAGACGTATTGACATTGCAAAGCCATCAGTATAACAGACACACGGAGGCATGTCTGCGTCTGGCATTAATATCTCTAGAGCACTACACTTTACAAATTGACCTGTGCAGAACGACAAACGTGGGTCCGGAGTTTTTCACTCTGGATTGTTTTGAATTGCTATTGCTCAGCAGTTCCTCGTTCTGAAATCCATCAGCCTTCCATTTATCTCGGAAAAGATGGCACGGGCCACCGTCTAATGGCTGACTGTGAGCCATTTCAGTGATGAATTCTCAAAATCATCCAAAGATGAGTAAAAGTCTGCTTAGAGGTTTTGCTTTGTGGCAGTAACAGCAAATTTTGACACATACCTCATGCCAATATAGAACAATATGCTGTACGGGTGGAGAAATGTAATGCATAAGCAGTACTCCAATTACAGTTCTTGAGGAGATTTTGCTAAGGTTTGTGTTTTTTGATCACAGCCAAGTGCAGTTTAGGGATGGTACTTATTATTATAACTGCGCACAAATGCAATCAAAAACCTATTTTATAAATCCATTTAAACGTATTCTAAAACAGGATTATAAAACAGCTAATTCTGGTTCTGTAGTGTTAGCCATTTTACATTGGACCCCACTGATTTTCACTGACTCGGATATTTCTCAGAACATCTTTTGTGTTGTGCAGAAGAAAAAAAAAAGGTAATGCAGGACAATGTGAAGGTGAATAATGATCTCAAATTTTTTCTTTTTTTTTGTGAACTATCCCTTTAAAAATTTATTGCAGCAACCATTATAAAAAGCTCTCATACCTTTTTATTTTGTGAGCTCAAAATATGACAATAAAATTTTCTATATTTTTTAAAAGATCAATGCAGCCTTAAATCTGTCATTCTGAATGATAGTTTCATACACATCCTTATTCCACTTTCCACAGCTTCGAGCAGCAACATTTTATGTCACACTGATCCCAAATGTAAAGGCATTTACCCATTTAAAAGAGTCTATTCAGATGTTATACGAATAGTTCACCCCAAAATGAAAATCTGTTTAAAATGTACTCACCCTCAAGGCATCTAAGATGTAGATGAGTTTGTTTCTTCATCAGAACAGATTTGGAGAATTTTGGATTACATCACTGTCTCATCAATGGAGCCTCTGCAGTGAATGGGTGCCGTCAGAATGAGAGTCCAAACAGCTGATAAAACATCACATTAATCCACATGACTCCAGTCCATTAATTAACGTTTAGCGAAGTGAAAAGCTGCATGTTTTGTGAGAAACAAATTCTTCTTTAAGGCATTTTAAATTGAAACCATTGCTTGGTCAAAATATGAGTCTATAATCCATAATGCTTATTAACACCGTAATAACAATTACAGTAATGCTTCACAAGACAATAATTGATGGACTACAGTTGTGTGGATAATTGTTGGACTATTGTGATGATTTTATCAGCTTTTTGGACTCTCACTCTGACGGCACCCATTCACTGCAGAGGATCCATTATAATGCTAAATTTCATTTTTGGGTGAACTATTCCTTTAAGTCTCAATTTTAAGTTTGAGATTATGAGACAGCTTTGAACGAGTTGTCTCGTGCTAAAGGTTATTGTGTCAGGTTCAAATTAGCAGACAGCTCACCTTGACGGGCAGTTGTATCCCAGACGTGAGGGTCTGGAGGAAAACCACAGGGGCTGATAAACAGATGGAACAGTGTCATGTGCATAGAGGTGCTGTCACCTCTACCGCTCCTCTGCATTCAGGAGTATTGCAGTTCACTAACTCCTTTTACACAGTGAAGAAATTGACAGCGTAGAACGCATGGAAATCTATAAAACAGTATTCAGCAAATTTTAGCTTAAGTGAAACCCAGACGCAGCATTTAACAAGAGTAAAATGCAGTCTTATGATGCAATATAATTATTATTATTGAAGCTCAACAAGAAAAAAAACAATCATCTATCACACAAATCATCTTTTACTCACCCTTATGTTCCAAAGCCTCATGAATTTGAATAAATGTTCATGCTGCCTTACTGCTCTCTTCTATACAATGAAAGTGGATGGTGATTATGGGCTGTCAGGTTCCAAAATGCCAAAACAACATCAGAAAAGCACTGCAAAAGTAGTTTGTTCAACTTGTGCATTATATACCAGGTCCTCTGAAGCCATCTGATACCATTCTGTTAGAAACGCATTGTAATTTATTTTAATATTTTTTATGAAATCTTGTTTGTCAGCTGTGGTCACCAATCGCAGCTTGGACGTTCTGCTAAATTTCTCCATTTGTGTCCCACCAAAGTTCAACCATTTGACTGTATTTGGATGAAGTTAAAGCTTCAACTGCTTAAAGACCAACAATTTTAGCTAGCAATCGCCTAAAATCCCCTGCTTCCTTGCAGGGTTATTATAGCTAACTGAAACTTAAAAAAAAGTTAATTGAAATAAAGCCAAAATAAAATATAAATATTACATGACAAAAAAATATGAAATTAAACTGAACGAAATATAGAAATACTGCTTGACCACTAACAGAAATAATTAAGTTGAAGCACTAAAATTTTTAACCAGAAATAAACAAAAGCAAACTGAAATAAAACCTAAATAGTAAAACTAAATGAATAAATAAAAATAAAAAATAAAATAAAATACTAATAAAATTTCCTAAAATTAAAATGAAAACTGATAATAATAATAAAAAAAAAATCTAACTGAAAATACTAATAAAGACTAATAACAGCATACAAAATAATAATAACTAAATAAATAAACTAAAATAACACTGCTGCCTTGTCAAAGTGTCCCTGTCCTGAGAAACTGCAGATAGATATAGCATAAGTTACTGCTAACAAAGCTGGCGGACAGCAGTGCCCTGATTCTGTTGGAGGTCCCTCTCTCTCCGGACCACTAGCTCATCCAGGCAGTAAAAGTAGGCTGACAGGGATACAGATGGTCTTGTATACATATATAAGCAACAACTGGTTTATCAAGGTGTCGTAAATGCCAGAAGCAGCTGGCTACCATATACCTGAGCACAAAGTGGAACAAAAAGAAAAAGAGATAGGAGAAGATAGAGAGAAAGAACGGGGGAAATTGTGCTTGGGTGTGGGCATACAGTAAATGGGTGTGCAGGGTTTGTGTGTGTGTGTGTGTGTGCGTGATTCACCCAGGGACCCGGGGAGAGAATACATCTGGTAGGACAGCTGTTAGCAGTGTACGAGAGTATACTGATGGTGGTGGGGAATGATAAATCACACACTTTGCAGCATTGCAGACGGTGCACCAGCGTACCTGCATGTGTAGGGACTCAGGCACTGTGAAGAAATGCGAAATTATCAATGACGCCGTTCAAACAACACAGCTACTGTCTAAATGTCTCCGACTTGACAGTGAAAACTGCGTAAAACAAGTTTTTCTCTAAATGAACATCTAAACCAATACTTAATTTCAACATCAAATTATTCATAAACCCTTGTATAATATTGCTTGATGAGAACTATCATTACTACTATTATGGTTAGAGATTTAAACAAACTTACAGTATAAACCCACACTATTTGTGCTACAGACAATGATATGTTAAATACTTGCATTAAACAATACTTTTCTAAGTGAAAACCTTTATTTTTAAGAGTTTAGAGACCAAAATATCATTGAAACATGAGAGTAGAAACTTTTGACTTGGCAACCTCATAGCAACCACACAGAACATCCTAGCAATGAACTAAAACCCACTCAAATCTTATAGGCCATTCACACAAAATGGGTTTGTGCTTTTAAAAACGCTAGACAGTACAAACTGCAAGGTCTTGAGATGCATTTTTTTTTTAAGTTTAAACTTTTAGAGTGCCACGTTCTTAGAATGCTGTATCATGCGTGAGCCACTGCAAAGACATGAGACGTGAGCACAGCGGTCAAAGATGTCCATCTAACGCATTTAAACAGAAAAACAATGGAAAAGTAATGCAGTGGAATGGAAAAATGCATTATGTGTGAACGGCCCACAGAAATCTCCAAGCAACAACCTGGCAACCACACACAACAATCCAGCACTGGCACCACAAACAAACACAAAAACATTAAATGTAAAGTAAATCTAGTTATTCTTATGATTTAACGGTCTCAAAAATGTTACCTCAGCTGAGAGCCTGCTTTTTAGTGAGCATATGATTAGCTATGAGGTTTTAGCGTGCGTTTTAAAGGTCTCAGTCCAATTTAAACTTCAAAGACGGCTTAATCACTGGAGAAAATTGGTAAATTATCATGTTTAAAAAATGCTTTCAAAAAACGGCATGCAAACTTTAGTCTCACTTTAGTGGGTATTTGTGACCCTGGACCACAAAACCAGTCATAAGGGTAAATTTTTCGAGATTTGACCTGAAAGCGGAATAAATAAGCTTTCCGTTGATGTATGGTTTGTTAGGATAGGACAATATTTGGCCGAGATACAACTATTTTAAAATCTGGAATCTGAGGGTGCAAAAAAATCCAAATACTGAGAAAATAGCCTTTTTACTAATCAAAATTAGGTTTTGATATATTTACGGTAGGAAATTTACAAAATATCTTCATGGAACATGATTTTTACGTAATATCCTAATGATTTTTGGCATAAAAGAAAAATCGATAATTTTGACCCATACAATGTTTTTTTGGCTATTGCTAAAAATATACCCAAGCGACTTAAGACTGGTTTTGTGGTCCAGGGTCACATTTATGTTGTGTTTAACTAAATGATGTTATTCATTTAAATATCCACATTGTTGCTGGACGATCTTGGATTTTTTTAGTGCATGTCGTGAAACATGAAACGTATGAACCATTGAGCTCACAGGGATGCATCTTTAATTTTCTATGAAATAAATGAAAAAGACAAAACACATACAGTATATTTGACTTTAATAAAAAGTTCAGTTGCCTTTTGAAAGCTTAAAAGGATAGTTCACCCAGAAATGAAAATTCTGTCCTCATTTACTTACCCTCCACTTGTTCCAAACCTGCAAAGAAGATCTTTAGAAGAATGTTGGTAACCAAACACCTTACAGTAACCATTGACTTCCATAGTATTTTTTTTTTCTCCAAATGTGTAAGTCAATGGCTACTGTCAACTGTTTTGTTACCAACATCCTTCTAAATATCTTCTTTTGTGTTCAACAGAAGAAACAGAAGAAGAAACTCATACAGGTTTGGAAGAAGTAGAGGGTGAGCAAATGATGACCGAATTTTCATTTTTGGGTGAACTATCCCTTTAATTGTGCTTAAAAAAACTTAGTTACACATGCAATACATCCAGCCATCATCTACAGTATAGGAATGCACCCGCTCTCCATTACATCAAAGTACGGGTCAGCCTCCTGTGTCTCTAGACAGCAGATCAAAAATCGAAACCCCCAGCATGTTATCCACGCAGGCGATTGCATGCAGAAAACATCTCTACTGCCCCAAGATCAAACGTGAGGGGCGTTACATTCTCTCCTCCAGTAAAGTGCTGCAACCTGACACAGAGCCACAGTGGAGCCAGAGAGCCCAGGTAACGAAGATGGATGTCCTGTAATGCAGTTAGTCTGCGGGTACTGCAGATAAAAGAATCCGGTCAAAGCTGAACATCCCAACATGAAGCAACTACAAATAGGAGATTTGCCTCAAACTGATTGCCCATGTCCTCAGCAGTTATAAACAAAACTGGAAATATGGTTTTCTGGGATAATGGAGCAATAATTAGGTTTAGGAAGTCATTTCCAAAAAGCCAAAAATGTGATTTACTCTCCCTCCACCTATTTTGATATAATTGAGTTTCAGAGGGAAAGGTACACTTCTACTAAAGCAAAGCACAGAATTTATAAGTTTGTTCCTTGTAACCCTGAGCTGCTGTTCCCACGTCTGGCCTTTTAGAAATTAATTCTTTCAAAACACGCTTCACTAACTTTTGATTTACTTATGGATCACTAATGGTACAAATGTTCAAAGTGACAAAGAAAAAAATCAAAATGAAGGGAAAAACCAACCCCTCACAGCTGAAGAAACACCCAGCATGAAAAACTAAATTCTAGGAAAAATGTTGCTTTTGAATAATTGTGTTTTTCCAAGCCATTGAACTGAAAATCTCCATTCACTGCCATCACATTTACACAGGATAAGACATTTGAGCTCATAGGAGAAGCAGAAAAGAAAACACGGCGGACGAGTTCTTCTTCTACGAGTCGCCTCAAACTAAAAATAAACCCTCAGCCACACATCACAAACTACCAGCGCAACCTGATGTCAGCTTTGTCAAATAATTCTGCCCAGTGAAGCTTCACTACATCCCAGAGGATTTGTTATGCGTTATGTTTGACTCGTTCTTCTTTTCGGTCTCACTCACTCACGCCAGTCTCTATTGCCCTCCTGCATATTTTACTTTGGCATATGCCACAGTTGAGTTCCATTAATCAGTCCCTGCTCGTATGAGGGCTGAATGTTAAACCCTCGTGCCGTTCCAACTCTCCGCCCTGCTACAAAAAACAGGCCCGGCATTAACCTTGTAGACGGAGGCGGTTCACGCATCCGTGGCACTTGGCAATGAAGGGAAAAGGAGAACTTCTCAAATTGTTTCCAGCCTGAGCTGCATGAGTGAATGGCTCTGTGTGTGTGTATGTGTGGCCGTTGCCTGCTCCGCTATAAATAATGTAGTGTACTTCAAATCTTAAAAGTATATTTTTAAAAAACTGAAATAAAAGGCAACAAAACTTAAAAAGAGACACTTTTATGACTACATTCCTTAACACACTTATGTATTACAAAATTAAAAGTTCAGTTTGTAACCATCAATCGTGTCAAATTAAAAGTTTTTAAGTACATTTTAAATCACTGTTTTAATAATCTTTCGTCTTGTCTTTATTATAACTGTAGTGAAAGTGAAAGTGAAGTTGATACATTTTAAATGTATTAAAAAGCAACTTCATCATTACAAATCTGTAATTACAAATATATTTAAATACACGTTTCAATAGAAATGACATTAAAGTATATTTTAGTTTTCTAGAAATGCTTTTCATTGCATTCAGAAGTACACTTTAAACATATTTCCAAGACAATAGAAGTAATTATGAAATGATATAGAAAGATGTACTTGAGTCTTACTTAAGTGGGTCAAAAAGCCAATTATTTCCAAAACATGTAGGTACTGTTTGTAACATACCTAACATAAACAACATGTTACATACTTAAGTATGCTCTTTTTCACATGGGTGCGTTTGTCTGTTGCTATGGATCAGATTAATGTTAGATTCAGAATTAGATTCAAGAGAACAATTACAACCACATATTATCAACAGTGTTAAAACAGTTGTTCAACAGTATCAACACATATTATGTCAACCAGTGCTATGGATCAGATTCATTTTAGATTCAGAATTAGATTCAAATTCAAAAATCCAGGTAAAACGAAAGGGTTAATATACTTTGTTCAGCAAATGAATCACAAGAAACAAACTGACATACAACACAATCCTGATAGCTATTTAAAAAAAAATTTAAAAAAATAAAAATAAAAAATCTGGTGGGAAACCAAAAATCAGTTTTGTTGTTTTGAACAATCCCTTTGACCTAACACAACTAATGCCCTTTACATGACCTTTAACTTAAGAATAATGAGTGTAAAATTCATTCTTAAGGGCCCAAGCATCATCACTCCACAATACAAAGCACCAGACGATCTGGCCAAACATTCACAAAAGTAGCAGCACACTCCAGTGACATTCACATTGACGTTTGGGCTGGAAAAGTTGAGGAACAAGCACCTGTGAATTAAAAAAAATCATTCATTCTTACCTTGCCCTTGAGCACCCACTGAGCCTGTGCACCGCATCCACAGGACACAGATAATGAGGAAGAGCGAAGGCCCAGCTAGGACGGCAGTACACCTCGCTCGGTTCGGGATGGCAGCCATGACACCATTGGTTACTGTCAGACAGGAAAGACAGAAAAACTTTTGTCAAGTACATAATTGTACAGTAAGTTGAATATAATAAATTCAGCATTTTATTTGATAGATAAATAAATAAATATTATATTACATTAATTAAATAAAAACACAAAATCAATAAAAGATAATACAAATTAAATAATATGCAGATGTCAGGTTCATATTTCAAGTGCTACTGTAAATAAGAGAGTATAGTTCATTTTTGTGCTGTGGGAACATTGTGTCAGTGGTTCAAAATTTATAAACCCCAAGTTTATGAATGTAACCGAGACCCATTCCAAGATAATTTCCCATTTTTCTTAATATCTCAAAGGATATCTGAAAGTCAAGATGTGTTCTGATACTATAAAACATCCAATATGCGATTACTTCAATATCCAAGGACTAATTCCTAAAGCCACACACAATTCATCAGAGGCGACGTTCCCGCCATGCGAGACGTAGCCAAGCTTTCTTTTTTAATTCACTGAGAGTAAGACGACTGCTATGAAATATAACTCATGGTCTGGAATGTCCCACTCATTAAACACAAAGCTTTTATGAACCAACAATTTATCAAATTTTAACGATATGTTTGTAGAGGCGCATTCAGGCCTAAATATATGGAGTTACCATTACACTTAATGAAGTATTATGTCTTTATGATACCAATGACTAAAACATGCCCAGCTGACATGGAGTGCGGTATAAGTGAAAAACTGGCAGAAGTTGCAGCTCACAATTATTTCTGAGTACAGTATGAATTGGAGATTACCACACATAATGTACAGTATGAGACATTTCTCATTGTCAGCTGTGGCAGTGTATGCTTACACACATAATGCTTATTGTTCCTAACATGCTACAATGATTGCAGTTAATGCAATGCAAATGAAAGACATACTGTAGAATAGTATGCATGCGACATACACTACTTATGTTCTAAAGAAAGCAGCAGATAAGTGCAGTTCTTTTCTTTTATTGATTCCTCTCTTCCAGCTGTCTGATGTGTCTGTCAGTCTGTGCAGTGATCAGATATTCTCTCTTTCACGGATACCCCGTCTGGGTCAGTTGGACCGGTGGCCAGTGATGTATAATGCCTGACTTGGTTCACTTTGACATCACTCACCCTTACACTTCTCAACATGCTTGCCTTGTAGCAAAGGGTGAATAAGATCAATAAGCCTTCATTTCACATTCGCAACCATATATTTCTCCATCAATAGCTCCTTGACTGGAATTAAAACTACAGGCATTTGCATATACACAACTCAATCACTATGTGACTGAGTGTTACTGAGAATGGAGAAAGAACAGTGAGTATTTAACAGTTAGAAAGAAGGCGCCACTGACACAGTGCACATTTAAATATAGCACCATTAATATATTTTTTTCTCATTACAAAAAAGTGAAAAATAAATAAATATTTTTAATCTTAAAGTTATTACATTTTCTGACATGTCCTGTCCTTTTTCAAGTTTGAAACAAATATTATTACTAAACTGACACTTTTCAGTCCTTTTAGAAGCTTGAAAGCTCTACTCTTAAAATTTCAATTTAACACAGACAGATGATGATGATGATGATAATAATCATCATCATCATCATCATCACAATTATTAATATTATTATTACTATTAATATTATTATTAATTTTATGTTTTATTGTAAATGTAATATATCATTTTAATATATTTCTTAATATTTTTTTTTATTTTAAATCTTAGTTATTAAATTATGATACTTCTGTCCTTTTTAAAGCCTGAAAGCTCTGCTCTGCTCAGACAGATAGATGATGATGATGATGATGAGGATGATGATGATGTTTTTAAATGTAATATTTATTTAATTTTGAAATGTTAATTTAAAAAGTGAATCATCTCTGATATTTTTCCCCCTTTTTTATTTCATTCACTGTAATTATGACCTGACCTGTAGTCATGCAGGTTTGAAATGTAAGAATTTTAATTTTTGCCTAAACTATCCCTTTTAAAACTCTAACCTAGAATATAGTCAATATCACAAAAATCATTCAGTTCAAAACCTGCTTTTTCATTGACAAAATTAGGCGCCACAAAGAAGACTAATTCCCCTGATCAATATCTACTTCCACGTTGGGCTACGGTTCAGCGTGGATGGCAGTGGTCAATGACTCTTGCTCAGAGGTCTGGGAGCAGTGCTGGACACGGGCCCGGCAGAGACAGATTGGTGTAGAGCGGGATGGCTACAGCCAGGCGCCTGGATTCCTGTCATCCTCTCCCCCCTCCTTCTGTCTGCTAGATCAACACACGCCACGGCTCTCAAACACAACAACCTGTTTGAGATTAGCCATCAAATGGGCTGCTCTGCATAACGACAGCCTTAGGAGCATCAACAATTACATTGCTTTTATCTTGTCATGTCAGGATATGTTTAAGCAGGCTGCTGTCTGCGGTGTCCACACCTCCACAGCGTGAACCGATCCAACCGCTTTCAGAACCACGGACAGCAGAGCTGAGAGCAGAGCTGTCCGTGGTCCTGAATGCGTTTGGATCAGTTCACGCTGTGGAGGTGTGGACGCCACAGACGTGCTGTCCGTCGTGCTGTCAGAATGTAATTACGTGGGAGTCTCAAAGTGTCAAGAGAGAAAAAAATAACACAGTCGAGGTCTCGGAGGGTAAGTGTGCCACCTTGGATTTCGGCAAACATTTCAGGCCTGTGCCAAAGAAGAGGATCTTCAATGGCAATACTGACAAAAAACTATTTAATTTTCCTCTGCTGTAAGCTTGACATGCTGTGATCATTTAGTATGATTTTTAACATTTTTCCCTAGCTTAAATTAGGGAGTGATTGCATTAGACACTGATTGAAATTTCAGTCAGGCATTATAACATCTAGAGTATAGTTGTCTTAAAGATAGTAAACTCTAAAAGGTGCCTCAGTATACATTAATTTATCACTAATATCTGGGACATTGAGTAAGCTTACATTTAAAAAAGAAATACATAAAAAAAGCTAATATTATATAAATAAACCAACATAACAAAAATCCATCCATCACTAATATATGGGACATTAAATAAGCCCACATTTTAAAACAGATTTCAATAAAATGAAATAAAATAAAATGCAGTCATTACTAACATCTGGGATGCTGAATAAGTCCAAATATAAAAATAGATACATTACAAAAACAAGCTAATTATATAAACAGACAGCATATATATTAATGTTCATTTAAGCAAATTTATCAAAAGGTATCATTCCACTATAAAAGTCCCTGAACAAGAAAATGCTACAAAAAATAATGCTTCACTATGAACCATTACATATGGTGAACAAGTGTTTTGTGTCATAGTTGTATTGACCTATCAGAAGCCAGAACTACAGTGTCTGTTTAATAATTCTTCAATATCAGTAAGAGTGAGTATCAGCATGACAGTGATTCTGTTCTATAAACTAAAAAACAAAATAGCTCCAAAAATTGCCAAAGCATCGAGACTTTTGTGTCTCCCAGCAACTAACTTATTATCATATTATCATATTTATTATCATATTTATAAATATGGAACATTTGCAAAACTTGGCCCTTAAGTGAGAGTTTTAGAAAATGTCTTAGTATAACTACAGTGGTGGGACGAATCTAGCCAAGACTGTGAAATTCAAGATAATAGTTTGTTCTTTCACACACCAGCTCAATCACAATGCTCCATAAAGTCAGTCTTGACTCAAGACTGACAGTGGATCTGCATGAAGTCCAACAATGAAAGTTGACATGCTACCAAAGCTAATCATCTAAATCTAGACAATTTAACAAAAAACTGACAGACTACATACTGTATGAATGATATTGAATAGCACATAATATCCACTCTAAAGCGCACTCAACACTAATGTAAGACTAATGTGAGAGCACTGTGCCTAACATCAACACACCATGTGACAATTACATTAACGCACATGCACACACACAGATGAACTTCCTCTCGCTTAACTTACCTCTATCAGCGGGTTCCTTCAAAGCAAAGCTTGAGAAAGCACTGGCGATGTATTTCCTGTGCACAAGGGAAGCTGCTCTTGGAATAGTCTGCGCACGGTTGGAATTCCTGCCCTCTCTCACACACAACTGGCAGAGCACTCTGCCTTCCTCCCTGGCTCATCCCATCTGCAAAGCGAGAGAGAGATGGAGCTCACAGGAGAGAGAGAGAGAGAGAGAGAGAGAGAGAGAGGAAAGTCAGCCAGGGAGACGGAGAGCGAGAAAGAGAGAGAGAGAGAGAGAGAGAATAAAGAGTCAGCCAGGGAGATGAGGAGCGAAAGAGAGAGAGAGAGGGAGGAAAGGATGAGGAAAAGAGAGTAAAAGAGGAGGAGAGAGATTTTTTCGATAATGCAGATTGTCATAAGAGAGCTACATTCCTGGTAATCCAATAGAAGTGAAGTAAAAGCTTCTGTCATTTCAACAGACTTAATGAAAGCAATCTGATTAGGTGGCCCTGCATCTGCACAGCTTCCTTCAGACTCATTGTTTCGGATTTGTGCCGGCCTGTCTCACTCTCAAATTAACTTGCCTTTAAATGTATTTAATGTTTGACTTGGATACTTACAATTCCAACTTCGAGCAGCCTAGTGAAGGAGAGCCATCCAATTGAAACAGCAATTCTTTGAGTGAAATGAAGCTCAACTGGCGCTACATCAAGGTCATGGGTTTGATTCCCTGGGAGCAGAAAAAGTCATAAAATGTATGCCTAGAATGTGTTGAAATTGGCTTTGGATGTGTACATATACATTCATATATAATGGCTCAAAAGTTTGAGGTCAGTCATTTATTTTATTTTTTCATATTTTTGAAAGAAGCCTTTTATGCTGACCAAGGCTTAATTTATGTAATCAAAAATACAGTAAAAACAGTAATATTGTTCAATATTATTACAGTTTAACCCTCTAGGCCTCTTCGGTCAGAACAGGCTGAAAAAATTACATTTAGAATTTTAAAATTTTTTTGCATCATTGGAATAAGATGACGCTTGGTGACTTTTGTCGTATTAGCTATTTGAACACACAAAACAATCATGAACATGGATATGATAAAGGGTTGAAAGGAATCACAGGAATAAATTGCATTTTAAAATGTGTTCAAAATGGAAACAGGTATTTTAACCCTGTGGGCCTCTTCATTTTTGGGTCACACTTGGTACCTTCGGTCAGGTACCGCTAAGGTACCAAGTGTGACCCAAAAATGAAGAGGCCCACAGAGTTAAAATACCTGTTTTCATTTTGAACACATTTTAAAATGCAATTTATTCCTGTGATGCAAAGCTGAATTTTCAGTCTTCAGAGTTCAGGGTCAAATAATCCTTCAAACCATATGCTGGTTTTCTGCTCAAGAACATTTTTTTAACATCACTGTTGAAAACAGTTGTGCAGCGTAATATTTTTGTATAAACTGTGGTAAAGATTTTTCAGGATTCTTTGATGAATAGAAATGTATTTAAAATACTAATCTTTTGTAACATTATAAATGTCTTTATACTGCAACTTTTGATGCATTTAATGTATCCTTACTGAATAAAAGTATAAATTGCTTTTAAAAAATTCTTACTGACCCTAAACTTTCAAAGTTATTTCAAAGAATACCATGAATGCCATGTCTAAAATATGGTTTTGGGTACTTTGCTAGTGTCGATATTTAGAATCAAAATTATATGAAGTGGATGAGAAGGTCTTAGCATCATAAAAAAAAATCCATTGTCACAAACTATGGCGAGTATCTCCACCTACTTTGTAGTTTGTCTGTGTCACAAAAAGCAGCTTACCTGAAATAAAGATTTTAGCAGAGATTAGTCTCTGCAGTAACGCCTGTTGTCATCCATGCTAAGAGTTTTGTTGCTAAAATATTATTTAGAACTTTGCACCACATTCCTTGCATTTGACATATAATATGAACATATAAAATATTTCTAAATGGTGTAATTAACATGAAACACTGGGTAAAATATACCAATATACCAAATAAAACATTCCACCACATTATTCTACATTAGTTACATTATTCTCCACTTTCCCCTTCCTCAAACTGCAGCATTAATCCGAAACAAAGCAATTATCCCCAATTTAACAACAGCAGCAAAACTCCTTAATCAATCTCTCAGACCATGAAGAAACTAAAAGTCATGGCTTACACGTCTCATATCCTATAAGCATAAATTCAGAAGCTGACACATATGTCATCATTACCTTCCAAGCAAGACCAATTAATAACAGCAGCAATTGCATTAAACCACTGTATCCTAAAAAGAAAACCACTGGGATTACTCTAAAATGAACCGTTAACTACTTGAAGAATCTGTGGAAGATTATTATAAATGAATGAAAACTGTGGAAAGCAGTCCTATGAATCCTGTTTACTCTTAACGTTCAAACTAATATGATCGACAGTTAAGTAATAATTTGCGGATTACGGCAAGTGCATGTTTTTGATATTATCAGCAGATTTAAACATCAAGTGGATTGTCCAGCCGTCAGAGGCTGATGAATGACCACTCATTAGAATTGCAAAGGCGGAGCGGGCCGGCGCGATTCCAGACAGAGTTTGACAGGGCCACCAGACTCCATCGGGGTAATTAATTTGCCACATTCTAAAGGATGTAGGGTGTACTTCTCGAAATTAGGCCGGTAAAAGAAGTGGCTAAGGGTCATGATCAATTGATTATCATGACGACTGAGATGGAGGCGACATGGCTGCTTAATGATTAATGCTTTTGTTTGTGTGGTTTCAGAGAAACCTTTCCCATGCTAATCAAGTCCAGATAAGTTTCAGTTTCAATCAAGTTTGACAAGCTACAAGCAATGCCAACACATGTACTTTGGAAGCAGATAATTTAATATGCTGTCTTGTACTATATAGCCTATCTAGTAAACGAAAGATTTGTAAGCATGACAAGAATCATTAAAGGAATAATTCACCCAAAAATAAAAATTTGCTGAAAATTTACTCACCCCCAGACCATCCCATATGTAGATGAGTTTGTTTCTTAATTGGAACAGATTTGGAGAAATGTAGCATCACATCACTTGTTCACCAATGGATCCTCTGCAGTGAATGGGTGCCGTCAGAAT